>NC_069505.1:317582747-317632747 GCF_027579735.1 Bombina bombina
TACTGAATATGTGAAAAAGTATGAAGGAATTGTTAAAAAATTACCAAATTTTCACCACAGTGTCTTAAAGCCTTAAAAGTATTGCACACCCTTAAAATAACGGAACCGGAGCCGTTTTTCAATTTAACCCCTATACAGTCCCAGATACAGTCTTTGCTAAGACCCAACCAAGCCTTGAGGGGAATACGATACCAAATGACGCCTTCTAAAAGCTTTTTCAGAGATTCTTAGATCCTCACACATGCATCTGCATGCCCTGCTCTCAAAAAACAACTGCGCATTAATGGCGCGAAAATGAGGCTCAGTCTATGACTAGAAAGGCCCCCTGACTGAAAAAGGTGTCCAATACAGTGCCTGCCGTTTTATAAACGTTCCCCAAGATTATAAATGTCAATTGTTAGCCTAAATTTGAATAATATGCACAAATAAAGCAATCGATTTTGCCCATAAAAATGTCTACCAGTTTTTTAGCCCATAATAAGCCCTTTATTCTGTTTGTTTTTGACTAAGAAAATGGCTTACCGGTCCCCATGAGGGGAAATGACAGCCTTCCAGCATTACACAGTCTTGTTAGAAATATGGCTAGTCATACCTTAAGCAGAAAAGTCTGCTAACTGTTTCCCCCAACTGAAGTTACTTCATCTCAACAGTCCTATGTGGAAACAGCAATCGATTTTAGTTACTGTCTGCTAAAATCATCTTCCTCTTACAAACAGAAATCTTCATCCTTTTCTGTTTCAGAGTAAATAGTACATACCAGCACTATTTTAAAATAACAAACACTTGATAGAAGAATAAAAACTACATTTAAACACCAAAAAACTCTTAACCATCTCCGTGGAGATGTTGCCTGTGCAACGGCAAAGAGAATGACTGGGGTGGGCGGAGCCTAGGAGGGATCATGTGACCAGCTTTGCTGGGACTCTTTGCCATTTCCTGTTGGGGAAGAGAATATCCCACAAGTAATGGATGACGCCGTGGACCGGACACACCAATGTTGGAGAAATACACAACGGATGAAGCAAATGTGAAACTCTGGAGTTACCTGCAGGACAAATGAGAGACAGACTGCAGATATCAGATGGGTATTGCGCAGCGTAAACCCCAGCAATGTGACCGCCCATGGATGTGCCCACCAGATGGAATGGCTTCTTGTTCAGATTGATGCTTTCAACAAACTGTAAACAAAATAAGACACTGTGTTTTACTGCTTGCTTCTGTCTCTTTATAATGCTGTACTGTGAATACAAATACTCTGTACTTATGCTAGAGAGAGATCCTGATTCTCTAAATTTAAAAGCAAGGAGAGAAATCTCACGCAAACCTTCACTCAGTTTTCTAAAAAATGGGTTGAACTTGGAAGTCCCAGAAAATGATGGACTGCATTTAAATGACATTAATGAAGCTCCCATCACAGATAACTTTTTTTTTAAGCAAATACAAATTAACCAATGGTATTTTCAGTGTACTTGCATTTGCTTTTAGTTTCATGTACATTTCTTTTTATCCCAGTGCAAGAAGAGTATTGCATATTTAGGGCTACATGTATGAAGCAGTGAGAGCTGCTCCGGAGCCCTAGCGAGTCTGCTTCCCGGAATGTAAGAAGCAGTGGTCATTAGACAGCTTCTTCCTACACCCTACGCCACCTCTGAGGTGGCGAGGGAAAATCACAGAGAGCTCGCTCTCGGTGATTGACAGCCCCTTCAGTCGCGTGATTGAAAGGGCGAGCATTACACACTGCGATAAATGTGTAATGATACATAAGGGCCAGCGGACGAACAGATCCGCTGCCCGTATGTATGTGAAGGTGGGCGGACAGCTTCGCAAGTTAAGAAGCTGTCCGCCCGCCTCTTAGTACATGGGGCCCTTGGAGTCAAACTTGGTGACATAACTTCAGACATGTCCAAGGACACACCTGATGGGCCCACTTACAAAGGCTGTGATACTCATTTTACAACAGAAAAATAAAGTACATTTTGACTTTTGTACTTTTTAGTACAATTCTAACTGCATTTTCTGAAATTGTGTTGTTCATTCAACACGATTTTTATCTTGCACATGCAGGCCTAGATTACCAGAGGAGGGCATATTGCTCTTACGAGAGCGCGATATTGCCACTCCACTCAGTAATACCAGTGCACGTAAATGTGCGCTGGTATTACAAGTGAGACGCAATGCAAATGCAACCTCATGTTCGCATTGCCTGGAAGCCTTGCGCTCATGAGAGCACACTTCCATAAGCTCCAATTGGAGCCTCGTTCTCATGCCGTCAGAGACACGGCAAACCACCTGGCTTAGAGCAGGGAACAATTCGCAGCGTAGGGCAACAAAAAAAAATATATATGTATATGAATATATACATACAGTATATAGTTGTGTGTTTATACTGTATGTGTATATACACATATTAACACATAACTATATATGTATATAAGAATATACATATATATATTTAAAGGGACAGTCTACACCAGAATTTGTATTGTTTAAAAAGATAGAAAATCCCTTTATTACCCATTCCCTAGTTTTGCACAACCAACACAGTTATATAAATATACTTTTTACCTCTGTGATTGCCTTGTATCTAAGCCTCTGCAAACTGCCCCCTTATTTCAGTTCTTTTGACAGACATCCATTTTAGCCAATCAGAGCTGGCTCACCTGAACTCCATGTGCGTGAGCACAGTGTTATCTATATGACACACATGAACTAAGACCCTCTAGTGGTAAAAAAAATGTCAAAATGCCCTGAGAGAAGAGGCAGCCTTCAAGGGCTTAGAAATTAGCATATGAACCTCCTAGGTTTAGCTTTCAATTAAGAATACCAAGAGAATCATGAAAGTTTATTTTGGACTAGACTGTCCCTTTAAAGTAAAAACACAGTCCCCCATTAAGCAGTTTCAGTGCTGTTTTGTTTCTAACCCCCCCCCCACACACACTTTAACCCTTTATAACTGCTTTGTGTAGTTTTTTTTATATATATATACAAATAAAGATGCTCATATTGTTGTTTGTTTGAACAGTACTGTCCTCTTTATTTGGGGGGCAATTTGGGTAAATTTTTTTCATTAACCAGAGGTCTGACCTCTGGTTAATTGTGCTTAGCGCAAAGTGAAACCGCAAGCTAGCGGGAGCATTAACCAGCCACTTGTAATGGCTGGTTATTTAACGTGCGTCCGTAAAGTATTTTTTTCCAGGATAGTTATTTTTACTGCATCATTTACATTTTTATTTTATAAAAAAAATGTATGCATACTATTAATACCATTTTTAATGCATACTAGTTAAGATTTTTACACTGTACTTTCAATATATTTTTTTTTAAATACATTTTTTTATTAAGGCTAAAGTATGTTCATCGCAATCAAGGTGACATTACAGACTTTGATTATACAACAATACAAGATCAATGATATGTAAAATTCAGAATGCTTAATGTCACATTGACTACTCTTAAAGGGAAAGTCTACTTGATTTTTCTATTGTTTAAAGGGACAGTCTACACCTTAGTTATCTTAAAGTTTTACCTTAGATTAAGTTGCAAATAGACTCCTGCACCCCTTTCTATATCATGCAGCAGGAATGGTAAAAAAACACTAAAATTGTTTTTGGCCACTTTGAAATGGCTGCCAAGCTTCCCCCAACCCATGACATCACAATCTGGGCTGCATATGGCGTCCAATCACAAAAGGCTCACTAGTTGAATTCAACAGGCTGTCAATGCTATTCAGCAGAATGCCTAGATAAGTAATATCACAGCGGCTAATGTTCATATGAAGCTGAAAATTATAAAAAAAAAGATGAATAGCGCTTATAAATCCCAGATCAAGCCATAAGCAAATTAAATATGTCCTCTGCACCATAATCCTATACACAATAGGTCAAGAAAGAAAACATATTTTAAGTTTACTCTATGGGCAATTAAACTGATTTTCAGGCAGACATAGGAAAACGTATATCTTTATGATCAGTAAAGACACGAGTGTGCCAGTCAACTATTAATATACAGGTCTCCAAGCAGCTTATCTACAAAACAACCTAGCACAAAATAGTTGGAGAAAGACTTGTGCCATAAAGGAAAACAAAATGACACTATTATTGGCCAGTGAGGCTACACAGAATAAGCAAAATGCCCCCTACTTTATATCATCTGAATATAAATTCTAGATATATTACAAACATTTTGCAAAAGGGTTACAGATCAACAGAAAAAGCGTTGAAAAAATAAACACACAGCTTGGCCTGGGTATCACACATCCACAGATTGTGTAAACAACTGTTGGTCACTTTTATGCATAAACCTTATTTGATATTGTATCACAATGACTAGTGGAATACCCACTATTTGTCCGAGACATCATGACTCCTGCTGGCTATAAAGCAGGTAGGAAACCTATACTCCAATAGCTCTGAAACGGCCCCAATAAGTCATATCACCATATCTTTGAATCCGCCATCTGGTACCACTGCCACCACAAAATCTTTATGAGCCATTGAAGCCTTAAATAATCTCCCCTCCTCATTCTCTGAAGCTCGAGAAGAAGGCAAGACTCCCCAGATTCCCTTCAAATTTGCCCATGAACTGGCCAGGTTCTCAAGGTATCCAACCTCAGTCACTAATGAAGCCATATATCTTAGACAGTAGGGGGGTCAGTAATCAGGATCAAAGGTGGGTATGTTAAATACTGCTTTACACTCAGGCTCTATGCTCAGTGTTTGTAGATCTCCCTCTATCTGCATCTCTGTAGTATCACAACTGTCAGTCCCTGACTCCATAGAAAGATCTGTAATGGTTTAGCAAAATTTTACAGAGTGCTCATCCAGAAGTCTTGACATTGTCTGTTCAACGGTACATCTGCAATATTACTCCTATACAATAAGTCTCTGAAGCTATTTTAGGTTTGCTTCAGGAGACACCTTAGCATAACCAATGTTGATGGAGGGTATAAATAGTACAGCAGATCTTGGCTGCTTTACCTGGACTTAACCGAGGGTGGCGTAAGTAGAGGTCACAAAGACTCGCTGCTGCTAAAGGCCCCACTGTTCCAGTATTCAGGGCTGGAAACCAACGTAAATCAAAATGCAGTGAGTCTCACAGATTTCAAATCCATGGTAAATTAAGTCAGATGGTGTCTCAAAAAGTCGTCACACCCTCAAAGTAATTTATCCATCTTGGCTGCCGCCTGTAAGCATCCCAGCTTCACTAGGCTTTTTAAACTACCTATTTAGCTGAGCGCTATACTGCAATGTATGTCTCTCCTTCGCAAACAGAAAGGTAGGGCACGTCCCATAGCAAGGTACATACGGTAGCTTCCAAGGTAAAATTTGCCTTTTGAGAATTCTGTGAAGGACCTCGTAATACTGACTTGATGTCTTTAGAGCTTCAGAGAATCTGACCATGCGTCAGTACAAACTCTGAATTTGTAGTAATATTTTTAGAGCTACCTACCTGTGCTTGCAGTAGCCAGCATCAGTTCCATGTTTGTTGTGTTGCAATGAAACGTCTGCTGGTTATGTTGAAGTTGTTTATATTTTGTTCTGTCCAAGGCAATTTCGGCACAGTTGAGAATTATACAGTTGGCTTGCGTATTTCTTCTTTGGATAAGCAAACTATACTTGGGCATAAGCTTTCAAGGCTGAAATTTCTCTTTATCAGAGCTGACAAATGGCATTTAGAAGCTTCTAAATAAAATCTATATGTCTGTATACATCTTTAGATTGATATAATAGTCCAAAAATGGTTTTACTATTCACTTACTTCTTTAGGGAATCTATAAATCTTAATAAAATTGCACTACAATATATTATGAAGCAAAGCCAATCTGAGAATTTAAAGGGACATTATACACTCATTTTTTCTTTGCATAAATGTTTTGGAGATGATCTATTTATATAGGCCATAAAGTTTTTTGTTTTTTTGAAAAATGTATAGTTTTGCTTATTTTTAAATAAAATTGCTCTGATTTTCAGAACCAAGCCCCAAAGTTTTATGAGAATACCGTCAGCTACCTTCTCCAGCTTCCTATTGTTTGTGTAAAGAGTCTTTTCATATGCAAAAGAAGGGAGAGGGGGGAGTGTCTTATTACCTACTTGCAGTGGGCTTTCCAGCTACCTTTTCAACAGAGCTAAACTGACAGCTTCTAAATAAGTTTTTAAACAGTCTTTATATCTGTGCATCTTATTCTTTATAGTAGTGTCTATTACATGCAGTTATATGAAAATGAGTGTATACTGTCCCTTTAACACACTGTAAAGGCTTATCGATATAAAGAGATATTGTTTTACAATGTTCAAAAAGCCATTGAGGCCACAGTTTGAACTAAGCTTTTTGATTCCTTTATCTTTTGCCCTTTGGTAACAGATGGAATTTAATCATTTTATACAGAACATGGCTGTAAACATTATAATCTCCAAAGGATTAGGAGGATGTAGTGACAACATTTAGAATCTATCTGGGGCCAGCGTTATCAGTTAGCAAAATCTAGTAAAAATGTAATTAAGTTAATGTGTTCTAGTTTAATACAATGACTTCATTGACATCATTGCACTGGGAATTTCTATTAATTGTTACAAAAGGGCAGTAACTCTCTGTTTTTTTGAGGGTGTTAGACTAAGAGCTATTCAACTTGCAATGATTATAGAAAGTGACCATGTTTTTTTAGGTCACTAAATAAACAAACAAAAATATATATATATATTTTTAAATCACAAATATTCTCCCAGACCCTGCAAATAGATACAAAGCTTACAAGTTACCTGGTGTATCCTTCTGACTTGCCCATTGACTGAGAAGTCATCTAGAGCAGAGCGTGTGGTCCCTTCATGGCCGGGCATGTCTACACACACCAGGTGAAAGTTCTTAGGAAGAAACTATAAAAAAAAAAAGAAGAAAGTTGTTAATAATGTATTATAAGAGTATGTCATTGTATACAATGCAACACAGCTATCTGTGGCAGCAAACAAAGATTTCTTACAGTAAAACTAAACACCATGTGTACAGGGACATGTATAAGTTTTCCAACATCTACATGCACACATGTGCCTATTTAGATATATGTGACATCATTGGCAGTTGTGAGTGACTGATACTTTTTGTTTGCTTCATACATTTAAAGGGACACTAAACGATGAAATTTTTTTAACTTAAACATTTCAATAGATATAACAGAATTTATGTTTACCTGATAAATTTCTTTCTCCAACGGTGTGTCCGGTCCACGGCGTCATCCTTACTTGTGGGATATTCTCTTCCCCAACAGGAAATGGCAAAGAGCCCAGCAAAGCTGGTCACATGATCCCTCCTAGGCTCCGCCTACCCCAGTCATTCGACCGACGTTAAGGAGGAATAATAGCATAGGAGAAACCATATGGTACCGTGGTGACTGTAGTTAAAGAAAATAAATTATCAGACCTGATTAAAAAACCAGGGCGGGCCGTGGACCGGACACACCGTTGGAGAAAGAAATTTATCAGGTAAACATAAATTCTGTTTTCTCCAACATAGGTGTGTCCGGTCCACGGCGTCATCCTTACTTGTGGGAACCAATACCAAAGCTTTAGGACACGGATGAAGGGAGGGAGCAAATCAGGTCACTTAAATGGAAGGCACCACGGCTTGCAAAACCTTTCTCCCAAAAATAGCCTCAGAAGAAGCAAAAGTATCAAACTTGTAAAATTTGGTAAAAGTGTGCAGTGAAGACCAAGTCGCTGCCCTACATATCTGATCAACAGAAGCCTCGTTCTTGAAGGCCCATGTGGAAGCCACAGCCCTAGTGGAATGAGCCGTGATTCTTTCGGGAGGCTGCCGTCCGGCAGTCTCGTAAGCCAATCTGATGATGCTTTTAATCCAAAAAGAGAGAGAGGTAGAAGTTGCTTTTTGACCTCTCCTTTTACCTGAATAAACAACAAACAGGGAAGATGTTTGTCTAAAATCCTTTGTAGCATCTAAATAGAATTTTAGAGCGCGAACAACATCCAAATTGTGCAACAAGCGTTCCTTCTTTGAAACTGGTTTCGGACACAGAGAAGGTACGATAATCTCCTGGTTAATGTTTTTGTTAGAAACAACTTTTGGAAGAAAACCAGGTTTAGTACGTAAAACCACCTTATCTGCATGGAACACCAGATAAGGAGGAGAACACTGCAGAGCAGATAATTCTGAAACTCTTCTAGCAGAAGAAATTGCAACTAAAAACAAAACTTTCCAAGATAATAACTTAATATCAACGGAATGTAAGGGTTCAAACGGAACCCCCTGAAGAACTGAAAGAACTAAATTGAGACTCCAAGGAGGAGTCAAAGGTTTGTAAACAGGCTTGATTCTAACCAGAGCCTGAACAAAGGCTTGAACATCTGGCACAGCTGCCAGTTTTTTGTGAAGTAACACCGACAAGGCAGAAATCTGTCCCTTCAGGGAACTTGCCGATAATCCTTTTTCCAATCCTTCTTGAAGGAAGGATAGAATCCTAGGAATCTTAACCTTGTCCCAAGGGAATCCTTTAGATTCACACCAACAGATATATTTTTTCCAAATTTTGTGGTAAATCTTTCTAGTTACAGGCTTTCTGGCCTGAACAAGAGTATCGATAACAGAATCTGAGAAACCTCGCTTCGATAAAATCAAGCGTTCAATCTCCAAGCAGTCAGCTGGAGTGAAACCAGATTCGGATGTTCGAACGGACCCTGAACAAGAAGGTCTCGTCTCAAAGGTAGCTTCCAAGGTGGAGCCGATGACATATTCACCAGATCTGCATACCAAGTCCTGCGTGGCCACGCAGGAGCTATCAAGATCACCGACGCCCTCTCCTGATTGATCCTGGCTACCAGCCTGGGGATGAGAGGAAACGGCGGGAACACATAAGCTAGTTTGAAGGTCCAAGGTGCTACTAGTGCATCCACTAGAGCCGCCTTGGGATCCCTGGATCTGGACCCGTAGCAAGGAACTTTGAAGTTCTGACGAGAGGCCATCAGATCCATGTCTGGAATGCCCCAAAGTTGAGTGACTTGGGCAAAGATTTCCGGATGGAGTTCCCACTCCCCCGGATGCAATGTCTGACGACTCAGAAAATCCGCTTCCCAATTTTCCACTCCCGGGATGTGGATAGCAGACAGGTGGCAGGAGTGAGACTCCGCCCATAGAATAATCTTGGTCACTTCTTCCATCGCTAGGGAACTCCTTGTTCCCCCCTGATGGTTGATGTACGCAACAGTCGTCATGTTGTCTGATTGAAACCGTATGAACTTGGTCCTCGCTAGCTGAGGCCAAGCCTTGAGAGCATTGAATATCGCTCTCAGTTCCAGAATATTTATCGGTAGAAGAAATTCTTCCCGAGACCAAAGACCCTGAGCTTTCAGGGATCCCCAGACCGCGCCCCAGCCCATCAGACTGGCGTCGGTCGTGACAATGACCCACTCTGGTCTGTGGAATGTCATCCCTCGTGACAGGTTGTCCAGGGACAGCCACCAACGGAGTGAGTCTCTGGTCCTCTGATTTACTTGTATCTTTGGAGACAAGTCTGTATAGTCCCCATTCCACTGACTGAGCATGCACAGTTGTAATGGTCTTAGATGAATGCGCGCAAAAGGAACTATGTCCATTGCCGCTACCATCAACCCGATCACTTCCATGCACTGAGCTACGGAAGGAAGAGGAACGGAATGAAGTATTCGACAAGAGTCCAGAAGCTTTGTCTTTCTGGCCTCTGTTAGAAAAATCCTCATTTCTGAGGAGTCTATAATTGTTCCCAAGAAGGGAACCCTTGTTGACGGGGATAGAGAACTCTTTTCCACGTTCACTTTCCAGCCGTGCGATCTGAGAAAGGCCAGGACGATGTCCGTGTGAGCCTTTGCTCGAGGGAGGGACGACGCTTGAATCAGAATGTCGTCCAGGTAAGGTACTACTGCAATGCCCCTTGGTCTTAGCACAGCTAGAAGGGACCCTAGTACCTTTGTGAAAATCCTTGGAGCAGTGGCTAATCCGAAAGGAAGCGCCACGAACTGGTAATGTTTGTCCAGGAATGCAAACCTTAGGAACCGATGATGTTCCTTGTGGATAGGAATATGTAGATACGCATCCTTTAAATCCACCGTGGTCATGAATTGACCTTCCTGGATGGAAGGAAGGATAGTTCGAATGGTTTCCATCTTGAAAGATGGGACCTTGAGAAATTTGTTTAAGATCTTGAGATCTAGGATTGGTCTGAATGTTCCCTCTTTTTTGGGAACTATGAACAGATTGGAGTAGAACCCCATCCCTTGTTCTCTCAATGGAACAGGATGAATCACTCCCATTTTTAACAGGTCTTCTACACAATGTAAGAACGCCTGTCTTTTTATGTGGTCTGAAGACAACTGAGACCTGTGGAACCTTCCCCTTGGGGGAAGTCCCTTGAATTCCAGAAGATAACCCTGGGAGACTATTTCTAGCGCCCAAGGATCCAGAACATCTCTTGCCCAAGCCTGAGCGAAGAGAGAGAGTCTGCCCCCCACCAGATCCGGTCCCGGATCGGGGGCCGATATTTCATGCTGTCTTGGTAGCAGTGGCAGGTTTCTTTGCCTGCTTTCCCTTGTTCCAGCCTTGCATTGGTCTCCAAGCTGGCTTGGCCTGAGAAGTATTACCCTCTTGCTTAGAGGACGTAGCACCTTGGGCTGGTCCGTTTTTACGAAAGGGACGAAAATTAGGTCTATTTTTTGCCTTGAAAGGCCGATCCTGAGGAAGGGCATGGCCCTTACCCCCAGTGATATCAGAGATAATCTCTTTCAAGTCAGGACCAAACAGCGTTTTCCCCTTGAAAGGAATGTTTAGTAGCTTGTTCTTGGAAGACGCATCAGCCGACCAAGATTTCAACCAAAGCGCTCTGCGCGCCACAATAGCAAACCCAGAATTCTTAGCCGCTAACTTAGCCAATTGCAAAGAGGCGTCTAGAGTGAAAGAATTAGCCAATTTGAGAGCATTGACTCTGTCCATAATCTCCTCATAAGGAGGAGAGTCACTATCGAGCACCTTAATCAGTTCATCAAACCAGAAATATGCGGCTGTAGTGACAGGGACAATGCATGAAATGGGTTGTAGAAGGTAACCCTGCTGAACAAACATCTTTTTAAGCAAACCTTCTAATTTTTTATCCATAGGATCTTTGAAAGCACAACTATCCTCTATGGGAATAGTGGTGCGTTTGTTTAAAGTAGAAACCGCTCCCTCGACCTTGGGGACTGACTGCCATAAGTCCTTTCTGGGGTCGACCATAGGAAACAATTTTTTAAATATGGGGGGAGGGACGAAAGGAATACCGGGCCTTTCCCATTCTTTATTAACAATGTCCGCCACCCGCTTGGGTATAGGAAAAGCTTCTGGGAGCCCCGGCACCTCTAGGAACTTGTCCATTTTACATAGTTTCTCTGGGATGACCAAATTTTCACAATCATCCAGAGTGGATAATACCTCCTTAAGCAAAATGCGGAGATGTTCCAATTTAAATTTAAAAGTAATCACATCAGATTCAGCCTGCTGAGAAATGTTCCCTAAATCAGTAATTTCTCCCTCAGACAAAACCTCCCTGGCTCCCTCAGATTGGGTTAGGGGCCCTTCAGAGATATTAATATCAGCGTCGTCATGCTCTTCGGTAACTAAAACAGAGCATCCACGCTTACGCTGACAAGGGTTCATTTTGGCTAAAATGTTTTTGACAGAATTATCCATTACAGCCGTTAATTGTTGCATAGTAAGGAGTATTGGCGCGCTAGATGTACTAGGGGCCTCCTGAGTGGGCAAGACTCGTGTAGACGAAGGAGGGAATGATGCAGTACCATGCTTACTCCCCTCACTTGAGGAATCATCTTGGGCATCATTGTCATTATCACATAAATCACATTTATTTAAATGAATAGGAATTCTGGCTTCCCCACATTCAGAACACAGTCTATCTGGTAGTTCAGACATGTTAAACAGGCATAAACTTGATAATAAAGTACAAAAAACGTTTTGAAATAAAACCGTTACTGTCACTTTAAATTTTAAACTGAACACACTTTATTACTGCAATTGCGAAAAAACATGAAGGAATTGTTCAAAATTCACCAAATTTTCACCACAGTGTCTTAAAGCCTTGAAAATATTGCACACCAATTTTGGAAGCTTTAACCCTTAAAATAACGGAACCGGAGCCGTTTTAAGCTTTAACCCCTTTACAGTCCCTGGTATCTGCTTTGCTGAGACCCAACCAAACCCAAGGGGAATACGATACCAAATGATGCCTTCAGAAGTCTTTTATAAGTATCAGAGCTCCTCTCACATGCGACTGCATGCCATGCCTCTCAAAAACAAGTGCGCAACACCGGCGCGAAAATGAGACTCTGCCTATGCTTTGGGAAAGCCCCTAAAGAATAAGGTGTCTAAAACAGTGCCTGCCGATATTATTATATCAAAATACCCAGAATAAATGATTCCTCAAGGCTAAATAAGTGTTAATATCAATCGATTTAGCCCAAAAAATGTCTACAGTCTAAATAAGCCCTTGTGAAGCCCTTATTTACAATCATAATAAACATGGCTTACCGGATCCCATAGGGAAAATGACAGCTTCCAGCATTACATCGTCTTGTTAGAATGTGTCATACCTCAAGCAGCAAAGGACTGCAAACTGTTCCCCCAACTGAAGTTAATGCTCTCAACAGTCCTGTGTGGAACAGCCATGGATTTTAGTTACGGTTGCTAAAATCATTTTCCTCATACAAACAGAATTCTTCATCTCTTTTCTGTTTCTGAGTAAATAGTACGTACCAGCACTATTTGAAAATAACAAACTCTTGATTGAATAATGAAAAACTACAGTTAAACACTAAAAAACTCTAAGCCATCTCCGTGGAGATGTTGCCTGTACAACGGCAAAGAGAATGACTGGGGTAGGCGGAGCCTAGGAGGGATCATGTGACCAGCTTTGCTGGGCTCTTTGCCATTTCCTGTTGGGGAAGAGAATATCCCACAAGTAAGGATGACGCCGTGGACCGGACACACCTATGTTGGAGAAATTTTAATCATATTTGTAATTAGTTTTGCGTGTCATATTTTTACCGTACATTAGTTATGCAGCTCCAAAATGTTATTGATTTCCAAACCCACCAATTTAATCTTATTTTTCTTTCCCGAATCGTTTACGATAACCTGAGTTATCAAGATGTCCGACTTTGTGAGTAATGCGCATGCGCAATCATCTATGTCACCTTCCATTTACACCGCAGACCGTCTGAATCGATATTTCCAAACAGATGTTACCCAGGAATAGACAATGTAAGATCGTTACGCTGCGCTGCGAGAATAACCCTTACTTTAACGAGCATTTAAATACATAAATATTTCATTAGGAGAATAATGATGAATGAATCCTCTAATATTTTAAAATGCATTTCTTAAGGATCTAAGTAGTTTATTTAATTACTCAAGGATTTAGTTACTATTAGTGTTGGATGCTATATGTGTGGTATCAGCGGCACCACTGACATCTGAACTTGCAAAGCAAATAAGAAAAGAAGAGGTTGTGGAGATTACAACCTCTGATAAGTATTGCAGTAGGCTATTTCTTGCTTGTGTAAGTACCGACTGAAAATGGAATCTGTTGATTACCGTGCTGCTAATGGGACTATACATCTCCCCTTGTAAAATGATAGCTAAATCAGACTAAGTACTCAGGAGGATCCCCCGATTATTCTCTATATATATTTTGCCCTGCTAATAAGCATATATCTTGTGAACAGTTGGATACTACAACAACAGCCGTTATGATAAATTAAAAGCTAAAAATGTGCTCCCAGCAATAACTTGATATAAAGCAGTACTGTGCGTGTAGTGTGCTGATCTAAATTGCCTAAGCAGTAGTACAGAGTAGATTACAGAGTAAAGATCTAAGAGACACTAAAAACATGTCAGGGAAGTTAGCTGTGTTAGGGTACTGGTGAGAAGCCCTGGAACTTCTGTGTTTTCAGATAGCCTTAGGTTGCCTCAATTGCAAATGTTGATGTTGTCACGTACAACTATTTATATTATGTTTATGTACTAGGGGTAGTACTTATTTATACTTGGGGGTATCTCCAATTTCATTCAACCTTAATTTAATTCCTTGATTTACAGACCGTTAATATCAGGCTTCAATTCTCTGTGACATGTATACACACTCATTTACTGCTCAGTTACAGTAGATCACATTTCTTAATTGAAGAATTTATGTAACTTATTTGTAATGTTGCTTGGATGTGTAACAACTATATCATTTAAATGTTACTGTTTTTGACGATAATGTCATTCCAAATATAGAATAGAACATCACTGAGCCAGCTGTTCGGTACTAATGACTGAGTGAAGAGTTATAATAACAGCAATGCTTATTGTGAAAATGTTTTTAGTGTCTCTTAGATCTTTACTCTGTAATCTACTCTGTACTACTGCTTAGGCAATTTAGATCAGCACACTACACGCACAGTACTGCTTTATATCAAGTTATTGCTGGGAGCACTTTTTTAGCTTTTAATTTATCGTAACGGCTGTTGTTGTAGTATCCAACTGTTCACAAGATATATGCTTATTAGCAGGGCAAAATATATATAGAGAATAATCGGGGGATCCTCCTGAGTACTTAGTCTGATTTAGCTATCATTTTACAAGGGGAGATGTATAGTCCCATTAGCAGCACGGTAATCAACTGATTCCATTTTCAGTCAGTACTTACACAAGCAAGAAATAGCCTACCGCAATACTTACCAGAGGTTGTAATCTCCACAACCTCTTCTTTTCTTATTTGCTTTGCAAGTTCAGACGTCAGTGGTGCCGCTGATAACGATACCACACATATAGCATCCAACACTATAGTGCTATGGGTTATAGACAGCAGTATATTATAGCGAAACCTAGACACCTGTAGGCAACTACCTCCTTTTTTATCCAGTTACTGTAGAACAGCCAATATTTGTATTTATTAAAGGGTTGTTGTGAGCATTTTATCACTGTTTCCCAAACCAATTTATTTGTGAATTCAAAAAGCACCTAGCTTTTATATTGTCTACATGTTCAGTATATAATACCCCCAGTGACAACAGGAGGTTTATAGCGAGCGTGGGTATATACAAAATCTTTTTCCCCCTGAATATTGAGCATAAAATTACAAATCCTGCTGTTCTTTATAATTATTTATAATTCAAGACAATTATGTTCCTCTCATAGTTTGTTTAGGATTAGCTTGTAATCAAGCCGTACACAGTATGAATAGGAGTACCTATTCAATCGATCTAATTTTGAAAAGCGCATGCGTGTCGCAAGTAACTTGTTATGGGTAAGTCTGGCATCTAAGTGGTAATATGCGCATGCGCTAATGGACATATAGTATTGCGCATGCGCTGGGTGACGAATACAAGCAATAATGAGATGCAAGAAATCGCGCTGTGATTGGATAATAGTTTTTGCATTGACGTCAGCAGAAACGGGGTTTGGCTTTGATGGCGTTTTTTTTAAATGTAATATATTATTTTATTCATCTTCTAACACTCATTTTCCATTCTAAGTGGGTAAGTTTGGCTAATGAGGGTTTATAGATACGATTTTGATTAAATTTAGACAACGAAAAAGTAAAAGTTTTGGAATCCTTTAAAGGGATACTGAACCCAAATTTTTTCTTTCGTGATTCAGATAGAGCATGCAAATTTAAGCAACTTTCTAATTTACTCCTATTATCAATTTTCTTCGTTCTCGTGCTTTCTTTATTTGAAAAAGAAGGCATCTAAGCTATTTTTTGGTTCAGCCATGGACAGCACTTGTTTATTGGTGGGTGAATTTATCCACCAATCAGCAAAAACAACACAGTGTGTTCACCAAAAATGGGCCGGCATCTAAACTTACATTCTTGCATTTCAAATAAAGATACCAAGAGAATGAAGAGGATTTGATAATAGGAGTAAATTAGAAAGTTGCTTAAAATTGCATGCTCTATCTGAATCACAAAAGAAAAAAATTGGGTTCAGTGTCCCTTTAAGTTATAAGTGCACTAAAGAGAAGCTAGTTATTACTAACCAACATTTGTTCTACTCTCAGGCACAGTATTTATTCTGCATGGAAGTGTTTCTTTAACTAATGTGTGTGTGCGCGTGCGTGTATGCATGTGTGCGTGCATGCGTGTTACCGCCCTGTAATGCATTTGTCTTCGCTATAGAGTGTTCAATATTTTCACAGCTCATACACACAAAAAAACAATGCGAAGTACACACAATATGAACAAAATCTTCAATAATATTCTATGCACTCTAATCAGTAAACTTCAAGAAATACACTTTACCAAATAAGATATATAGGACTAGATTACAAGAGGAGCGCTAAATTATTAAGCTCCCGCAAAAAGGGCGAATTTGCACTTGCGGGAGCGCAATAATTAACCAGCTATTACAAATAGCTCTCTGAAAATTAGCCAGGGATTAGATCTCTGATTAATTTTCTAAAAGTAACCCAAATGCCCTCAAAATAGAGGCCATTATAGTTTTTTATTAAAAAAAATAATCTAGCATTTTTTTTAAATAAAAAAAAAAATGCACTAGACAGTTTTGGGGCTTTAAAGTTGGTGGGGTGGTAGAAAAAAAATGGCACCGAAAAGTGCCTTTACATTGCGGTCTATATGAACTGTGTGTTCCCATAGACCGCAATCTAAATATTTATGTATATGACTATATACATATTTCATCTCTCGTGTAAGGTGTATCCAGTGCACGGGTTCATCCATTACTTGTGGGATATTCTCCTTCCCAACAGGAAGTTGCAAGAGGACACCCACAGCAGAGCTGTCTATATAGCTCCTCCCCTAACTGCCACCCCCAGTCATTCTCTTGCAACTCTCGACAAGATAGGAAGTATAAGAGATATGTGGTGACTTAGTGTAGTTTTTACCTTCAATCAAGAGTTTGTTATTTTTAAACAGTACCGGTGTCGTACTGTTTTAATCCCAGGCAGAAATTAGAAGAAGAATCTGCCTGGAGGTTGATGATCTTAGCGGTTTGTAACTAAGGTCCATTGCTGTTCTCACGCATAACTGAAGAGTATGGGAATGACTTCAGTTGGGGGAACGGTCTGCAGATTACCTGCTTATAGGTATGTTCAGTATATTTATTTCTAGAGAGATGATAAGATCTAGAAAATGCTGACAGAGCCTTGTATAATTGAGGTAAGCCTGATGCAGTGATTTAACAACGACTGGGATCATGCTTACAAAAAAGGGTAATATTCATGTTAATACTCATATTTCTTAGTGACAAAACGTTTACATGTTATATAGAAAGAACGTTTTTTCTCTGAGGGGGATAAATCGTTTTTTGGGGCCTAGTTTTCACATGGCTAGTCAGATACTCCTAGGAGTATTTTCTTAAGGCCCTCTGACATCGAGTGCATGGTGGGAGGGGCCTATTTTCACGCTCTAGATGCGCAGTTCATATTCAGACTGAGACATCCAGCTTCCCTAAAGGAGTCCTCTGGCATCTGAGGACCACTATAGAGGGCTTATTTCTTTCCTAAATCGTATTTGAGGGCAGGTAGGAGCCACAGCAGAGCTGTGGCAAGGTGTTTAACTGTTTATTAACGTTTTTCAAATCCGGTTTGGGGCCTAAAGGGTTGATCATCCATTTGCAAGTGGGTGCAATGCTGCTTTAGTCCCTTATACACACTGTAAAAATTTTGAAGAGTTTACTACTTTTTAACACTGTTTTGCAGTTTATGTGATAGTTTTTTTCTCTTAAAGGCACAGTACCATTTTTGTTTAATTACTGTTTCAAATTTATTAAAGTATTTTCCAAGCTTGCTGGTCTCATTACTAGTCTGTTAAACATGTCTGACATAGAGGAAACTCCTTGTTCAATATGTTTAGAAGCCATTGTGGAACCCCCTCTTAGAATGTGTACCAAATGTACTGAAATTTCTATAAATTATAAAGACCATATTATGGCATTTAAAGATTTATCACCAGAGGTTTCTCAGACTGACAAAAGGGAGGTTATGCCATCTAGCTCTCCCCACGTGTCAGAACCTATAACTCCCGCTCAAGTGACGCCAAGTACATCTAGTGCGTCCAATGCGTTTACCTTACAAGACATGGCGGCAGTTATGACTAATACCCTCACAGAGGTATTGTCCAAACTGCCAGGGTTACAAGGAAAGCGAGACAGCTCTGGGGCTAGAACAAATACAGAGCTTTCTGACGCTTTAGTAGCTATGTCCGATATACCCTCACAATGCTCCGAAGCCGTGGCAAGGGAGTTGCTATCTGAGGGTGAGATTTCAGATTCAGGGAAGACGTTACTTCAGTCCGATTCTGAAATGACAGCCTTTAAATTTAAGCTTGAACACCTCCGCTTTTGCTCAGGGAGGTTTTAGCGACTCTGGATGACTGTGACCCCATTGAAGTTCCAGAGAAATTGTGTAAAATGGACAAATACTTTGCAGTGCCTGTTTACACTGATGTTTTTCCAGTCCCTAAGAGGTTTTCGGAAATTATTACTAAGGAATGGGATAGACCAGGTGTTCCGTTCTCTCCCCCTACTGCTTTTAAAAAGATGTTTCCCATAGATGTCGCTATACGGGACTCATGGCAGACAGTCCCTAAAGTGGAGGGTGCTGTTTCTACCCTAGCTAATCGTACAACTATCCCCGTCGAGGACAGTTGTAATTTCTTAGATCCTATGGATAAAAAATTGGAGGTTCTCCTTAAGAAAATTTTTATCCATCAAGGTTTTATTCTCCAGCCTCTTGCATGCATTGCCCCAGTTACTGCTGCAGCGGCTTTTTGGTTTGAGTCTCTTGAGGAGGCTCTACAGGTGGAGACCCCGTTAGATGATATTTTAGACAGGATTAAAGCTCTCAAGTTAGCTAATTCCTTTATTTCTGACGCTGTTATTCATTTAACCAAACTAACGGCTAAGAATTCAGGTTTTGCCATTCTGGCGCGCAGAGCACTATGGCTTAAGTCCTGGTCAGCAGACGTTACTTCAAAGTCTAAGCTTCTTAACATCCCCTTCAAAGGACAGACCCTATTCGGGCAGGGCCTGAAGGAGATCATTTCTGATATTACTGGAGGAAAAGGTCACGCCCTTCCTCAGGATAGGTCCAATAAATTAAGGACCAAACAGAATAATTTTCGTTCATTTCGAAACTTCAAGAGTTGAGCAGCTTCAGCTTCCTCTAATGCAAAACAAGAGGGAAATGTTGCCCAGTCCAAACCAGTCTGGAGACCGAACCAGGCTTGGAACAAGGGGAAGCAGGCTAAAAAACCTGCTGCCACCTCTAAGACAGCATGAAGGAGTAGCCCCCGATCCGGGACCGGATCTAGTAGGGGGCAGACTTTCTCTCTTCGTCCAGGCTTGGGCAAGAGACGTCCAGGATCCCTGGGCATTAGAGATTGTTTCCCAAGGATACCTTCTGGACTTCAAAGCTTCATCTCCAAAGGGGAGATTTCATCTCTCACAATTATCTGTAAACCAGATAAAGAGAGAGGCATTCTTACGTTGTGTTCAAGACCTACTGGTTATGGGAGTGATCCACCCAGTTCCAAGGGAGGAACAGGGGCAGGGCTTCTATTCAAATCTATTTATAGTTCCCAAAAAAAGAGGGAACTTTCAGACCAATCTTGGATCTCAAGATCCTAAACAAATTTCTCAGGGTCCGATCCTTCAAGATGGAGACTATCCGAACCATCCTCCCTATGATCCAGGAGGGTCAATATATGACTACCGTGGACTTAAAGGATGCTTATCTCCACATTCCGATTCAGAGAGATCATCATCAGTTCCTCAGGTTCGCCTTCTTAGACAGGCATTACCAGTTTGTGGCTCTTCCCTTCGGGTTAGCAACGGCACCAAGAATCTTTACGAAGGTTCTAGGGTCCCTACTGGCGGTAGGCCACGGGGCATAGCGGTGGCTCCTTACCTAGACGACATTCTGATACAGGCGTCGACTTTTCAAATCGCCAAGTCCCATACGGACATTGTTCTGGTCTTTCTGAGGTCTCACGGGTGGAAGGTGAACGAAGAAAAGACTTCTCTCTCCCCTCTCACAAGAGTTTCCTTCCTAGGAACACTGATAGATTCAGTAGAAATTAAAAATTTTCTGACAGAGGTCAGGTTATCAAAGCTTCTAACTTCCTGCCGTGCTCTTCATTCCACTTCTCGGCCGTCAGTGGCTCAGTGTATGGAAGTAATCGGCCTAATGGTAGCGGCAATGGACATAGTTCCGTTTGCCCGCCTACATCTCAGACCACTGCAACTTTGCATGCTCAATCAGTGGAATGGGGACTACACAGATTTGTCCCCTCTGCTAAATCTGGATCAAGAGACCAGGGATTCTCTTCTCTGGTGGTTATCTCGGGTCCATCTGTCCAGGGGAATGAGTTTCCGCAGGCCAGAGTGGACTATAGTGACGACAGATGCCAGCCTTCTGGGCTGGAGTGCAGTCTGGAACTCCCTGAAGGCTCAGGGTTCGTGAACTCAGGAGGAAGCCCTCCTTCCGTTAAACATTCTGGAACTGAGAGCGATATTCAATGCAAACCAGAACTGGATCTGATGGCGTCTCGTCAGAATGCCAAGCTTCCTTGTTACGGGTCCAGGTCAAGGGATCCCCAGGCAGCGCTGATAGATGCTCTTGCAGTGCCCTGGTCCTTCAGCCTGGCTTATGTGTTCCCACCATTTCCTCTCCTCCCTCGTCTGATTGCCAAGATCAAGCAGGAGAGAGCTTCTGTGATTTTGATAGCACCTGCGTGGCCACGCAGGACTTGGTATGCAGATCTGGTGGACATGTCATCCTTTCCACCATGGACTCTGCCGCTGAGGCAGGACCTTCTACTCCAAGGTCCATTCAAACATCCAAATCTAATTTTTCTGTGGCTGACTGCTTGGAGATTGAACGCTTGATTTTATCAAAACGTGGTTCTCTGAGTCGGTTCATTGATACCTTGATTCAGGCTCGAAAGCCTGTCACCAGGAAAATCTATAATAAGATATGGTGTAAATATCTTCATTGGTGTGAATCCAAGGGTTACTCATGGAGTAAGGTCAGGATTCCTAGGATATTATCCTTTCTCCAAGAAGGATTGGAGAAGGGATTGTCAGCTAGTTCCTTAAAGGGAAATATTTCTGCTCTGTCTATTCTTCTGCACAAGCGTCTGTCAGATGTTCCAGACGTTCAGGCGTTTTGTCAGGCTTTAGTTAGAATCAAGCCTGTGTTTAAACCTGTTGCTCCGCCATGGAGATTAAATTTAGTTCTTAAAGTTCTTCAAGGGGTTCCGTTTGAACCTCTGCATTCCATAGATATCAAGCTTTTATCTTGGAAAGTTCTGTTTTTGGTAGCTATCTCTTCGGCTCAACGAGTTTCAGAGTTATCTGCCTTACAGTGTGATTCCCCTTATCTGATCTTCCATGCAGAAAAGGTAGTTTTGCATACCAAACCTGGGTTTCTTCATAAGGTGGTATCTAATAAGAATATCAATCAGGAGATTGTTGTTCCGTCACTGTGTCCTAATCCTTCTTCAAAGAAGGAACATCTATTACACAATCTTGACGTGGTTCGTGCTTTAAAGTTTTATTTACAAGCTACTAAGGATTTTCGTCAAACATCTGCATTGCTTGTTGTCTACTCTGGACAGAGGAGAGGCCAAAAGGCTTTGGCATCTTCTCTTTCTTTTTGGCTGAGAAGCATAATCCGTTTAGCTTATGAGACTGCTGGCCAGCAGCCTCCTGAAAGAATTACAGCTCATTCCACTAGAGCGGTAGCTTCCACATGGGCTTTAAAAATGAGGCCTCTGTTGAACAGATTTGTAAGGCGGCGACTTTGTCTTTGCTTCATACTTTTTCTAAATTCTACAAATTTGATACTTTTGCTTCCTCGGAGGCTATTTTTTGGAGAAAGGTCTTGCAGGCAGTGGTGCCTTCCGTTTAAGTTCCTGCCTTGTCCCTCCCTTCATCCGTGTCCTAAAGCTTTGGTATTGGTATCCCACAAGTAATGGATGAACCCGTGGACTGGATACACCTTACAAGAGAAAACAAAATTTATGCTTACCTGATAAATTTCTTTCTCTTGTGGTGTATCCAGTCCACGACCCGCCCTGTCACTTTAAGGCAGGTGTTTTTTATTTTTAAACTACAGTCACCACTGCACCCTATAGTTTCTCCTTTTTTCTTGCTTGTCTTCGGTCGAATGACTGGGGGTGGCAGTTAGGGGAGGAGCTATATAGACAGCTCTGCTGTGGGATTCCTCTTGCAACTTCCTGTTGGGAAGGAGAATATTCCACAAGTAATGGATGAACCCGTGGACTGGATACACCACAAGAGTGTTAGATTTGTGTATATAACAACACCACAAGAGTGTTACATTTTTGTGTTAGAATGTGTATATAAAAATATTAACACATAAATATATATGTATATATTGATATACATATATATTTAAAAATGCTGGGGGGGCGGAGCTGGCCGCAGCTAAGATGGCTGCGTAATACCGAAGCTCTGAAAACCAGCTCCAAATATCATGCCTAGATAAGTTTACATAACCTCTGCAGACTAGAACAATTTAGAGCCGGAGTATGCCATAAAGTGGAGGCATCAGATCATACAAAGTGAAGAGGTCTAATACCAGCTGCACAGGAGAAATCGGCAGATAGAGATTAACCGCGTGGTGAGCGACACACGCAGCAGCTTCATCCCCTTCTGAGAACGGTGAGAAAATAGGACAGAACAAAGTGCGATGACATGGCGCTGGCACGCAAGCACAATGATACCCGTCTCCCGATCAGACAATGACCTAAAGACTCTGAAAGGCTTTGACGGCTAGCGCACATAAACCGATCTGACCTGGCAACTCACACTACAATAACGGTGGGTATAATTGACCAAGTTGATAACGTAAGAGGCCTACAGTCGATAGATACCTGCTCACCCTGATAACCTAGGCTCTCTAGGTACATAACAGCAAGAGGACACTTATCACTTGAGCCAGGGTCTGACTAATACAGATAGGCTTGTACAGGATATGCTGCGCACATCAGAGAGGCCTGGAATTAAAGGCCACAACCCTGCATAATACCGCCAGCACTGTGGCAAAGCAGAGACACATAAGATCAGGGAAGACGAACGCTCCTCAGAGCCACGCTTTAATTCTGACTAAAAATAACACATGGAACCTCGTCTTCCATAGATTGACAACGAACATTTTAAGGTTATTGATCCACATTGCATTATCTGAAAAGACCCTGCTTATACAATTAAATAGAGCAGAGAACCAGGCCTACTACACACAATGAACACCAAAAGGCTGCCGAAGTCCATTAAACCACCCAAGACAACGGGACATAAAGACAACCTGGTAGAACAGTTCTTTTCCCCTACAAGTCCTAAATCTAGAATGAGAGAAGAGGCAGATGTACCGCAAAAAATTAAAGACCCTGCACAAGCGAAAAACATGAGTCATACAGAGGAGAGTACATCTGTCCCAAACGCACTTCTCTCTAAGCTAGCCTCAAAGCAGGATATTGCAGACATCATTCGCTCCTGCATACGTGAAGAAATAGCGGAGATTAAACAAGATTTACATGCAATGGGAAACAGAGTAGAGGCACTAGAAGAGTTTACAGACAACCTGCAGGAAGAGGTTAATACAGTTCAGGACGCCACTAATCACCACACAGCTATGTTCGAGGAATTATATGACAAAATAGAGGATCTTGAGAACCGGAGCCGTAGGAAGAATCTCAGAATAAGAGGTATACCCGAATCTGTGCTCCCAAAAGATCTCCCATTGTACTTGCCCGCTCTTTTTGCCCACTTGAGAAACACTACCCCAACCACTGACATCCCTTGGGTTAGGGCGCATAGGGCACTCCGCCCAAAACCACCTGATACAGCACCCCCAAGGGATTTAATTATAAAATTCAAGGAATTCAGAGAAAAAGAAGAAATTTTAAATCTCTCCCGAAGGAACCAGCCAGTGAAGTTCAGAGGAGTGGTACTCCAATTCTTTCAGGATCTATCGCAGCGGACACTGCAGAGAAGGAGAGAGCTAGCACCTTTAACATCCCTGCTCCGCCAGAAGAAAATTCTTTATAGATGGGGGTTTACCTTCCACCTCTACGTCCTACATGGGAATAGAAAATTGTCATGCAAAAGCATGGCGGACACTGAAGAACTCTGCTCAGCATTGGACAATGAACCACCAAGAGGTTTTGATACTGAGGACTCTCAAGAACCACCAAAAAAGAAACCAACAAGAGTGGCACCTAAACAATGGCACAAAGTAGCTCCCAAATCGAGATGTCTGACGCCTTACAGAGATTCTCATTCCTCCCCAAAAGACACTGAGTAAGCAAAGAGACTGGTTAATGGACTCTCAGACCCCTAAAACTTGAGATTTGTCTAACCCGAGCGGTCTGAGGAGTGCTGACCGAGAAGTGGTAATGTATGGTCACTACCTGTTGCATATTATGGATTAACCATAAGGAAAGACTTTTGCATAGTATGTGTAGTGTTCATGATATATACTGTGCAACACGAATCATATATTATAGGTTAACCAGGATAGATAAGGTGCTACTGTCCACTAAAAGTCATATTCTATCTTAGCATTATTCACGGTTTCAATGTGTTATGTTTATCTTAGTTTGCAGATAATGTCTAATATAACAAATACGAGTCATAGGCAATAGTCAGATTTGATTATGAAAACATGTTAAGGAGTTGGTTAACACCTCCAATTTTCTTTCCCCTTAACGTCAAATGACACTAAGAATACAAAAAGACATACCGTTAAGGTATAAATTACATAATTCAATTTATCTTTGTTTGCTATCTGTTTTGCTTTTTGGTTATTGTTTTTTCACATCGCATCTGTTATATAGGTTAACAAGTAACTGGTACTGTAACATCATCACGCAGTCAACTATGCATGATACCATGGGTTGGTCTAAATATAAACACACAACTGTCTTAAGGTAACATGGCCAATAAGCACAAGAATATTGTTTTGCTAAGTCAAAATGCAAAAGGTCTCAATTCACCCCAGAAACGCTCTATAGCACTCCAAGACCTCCGTAGGAAAAAGGGGGATATCCTCTTCTTACAAGAGACACACTTCTTAAAAAATAAAGAACCTAAATACCTAGGCCCATATTACACGCAGCACTTTCACAGCTCCTTTGACCACAAACGGAATGGTGTCAGTATCCAAATTAGCAAACATATACCTTTCACCCACGTTCAGACAAATACAGACACAGAGGGCAGATTTTTATGTGTGTTCGGCCTACTTTATGGCACCCCAGTGACATTAGTCAATCTCTACGCCCCAAACACAAAACAGCTTCAATTCTTTAAGAAGTCTTTCGCTCAAATCTTAGATCATGCTAAAGGAACACTTTACCTGGGAGGCAATTTAAATGTACCCATCCAGCCCTCACTAGACACCACAAACCCCAACCCCTCCATATCCAGAAACACGGTTAGGCAGCTGTGGAGGTTAATGCGTGATCTCACATTGTTTGACATTTGGAGGTTTAAACACCCAACACAAAGAGACTACACCTTTTTCTCTTCCCCGCACCGAATATATAGTAGAATTGATTACCACTTAACAAATCAATTGGGCCTATCTAGAGTATTATCATCTAAACTTTCGCACACTGTGTGGTCTGACCATTCGGCAGTACTTACACAGTTGAGCTGGCCCTCTGTACCAAAGAGTACCTTTACCTGGAAATTAGACGAGAGTTTATTAGAATACCCTGACTTTAAGACTAGGATTGACAAATTACTCCCAGAATTTTTCCAAATTAATTCCATTCCTGAGACCGACCCTTTCGTGGTATG
This sequence comes from Bombina bombina, assembly GCF_027579735.1. Classification (NCBI taxonomy): domain Eukaryota; kingdom Metazoa; phylum Chordata; class Amphibia; order Anura; family Bombinatoridae; genus Bombina; species Bombina bombina. The sequence continues at coordinate 317,608,607 of NC_069505.1, forward strand.
GGAAACACACAAATGTTTTATCAGAGGCGAGTTTATCAGACAACAGGCCTATGTAAAGAAAAAAGCTCGCTTGCACTATCAACAGACGACAAAGTTGTTATCCACACTAGAATATACACACAAACAGAACCCATCAAACACTCATATCCTAGAAGAACTTGTAAAAGCTAGGAAAATAGTCTATGACCAACTGTTAAAAGAGGCTAACACCTTAGCATTAAAAACCAAACAAAAATTTTATTTTGAAAGCAATAGACCAGGGAAGTATTTAGCTCGGGCCCTTAAACTAAAGAAACTGAAAACCTACATTTACGAAATAAAAACCCCCACAAAGGAAAAGGTAAATACTACGCCAGAAATTTTATCCCAGTTTGTGACATATTATGCTAGTCTTTATAACATCAACAAAGGAAACCAAACTGCAGGCTTGGAAGAGAATATTCGCGATTATTTGTCTAGGACCCCTCTGCCCCAACTAACTAAATCTCAGTCAGATGAACTAGAAGCCCCTATAACACCTATGGAAATTCTGATAGCCCTTAAACAAATGCCCACTGGGAAAAGCCCAGGTCCCGATGGCTTCACGGTCCATTATTACAAAAAATTTGCACCTATTTTGGTACCACACTTGTGCTCACTCTTTAACAAGACAGACCAGCAACACCCTTTCCCTCCAGAAATGTTAGAAGCACATATTTCGGTAATTCCAAACCTGGAAAACCGTTGGATGACCCTGCTAATTTTCGCCCCATTTCATTGCTCAATGTGGATATTAAGCTATATGCAAAGGTTATTGCTATCCGCCTCAACAGATTCCTCCCCCAGCTCATACATCTCAACCAAGTGGGCTTTATACCCCATAGGGAGGCAAGAGATAATACCATTAAGGTATTAGATCTATTGGAATTTTCACAAATCCATGACATCCCCTCAATCTTTTTGGCAGTCGATACCGAAAAAGCCTTTGATAGGCTAGACTGGTTATTCTTGAAATCCACTTTGTGCAAGTTTGGTATCAGCGAGAAACTAGTAGAGAAAATATTTGCCTTATATCACACACCAAAAGCCTGCATCAAATTAAATGATTCCCTATCAGATCCCTTCCCTATCCATAATGGGACAAGACAAGGATGCCCCCTCTCACCCCTATTGTTCGTGATGGCCATGGAGGTGCTAGCGGCTAACGTAAGACAAAATAAGAATATTCAGGGGATACAGGTGGGAAACACACAATATAAGACAACACTGTATGCAGATGATGTCCTTTTCACCTTGTCCTCCCCACAACAATCTCTTCCGCCACTCATGTTAGAAATAGAGTCTTATAGTTCTTTGTCCAACTACAGGATAAATGTGTCCAAATCAGAATTCATGGGAATAGGCTTACCTGAACAGATAAACAACCAAATTAAAACACAATACCAGTTTTCCCAGAAGCTCAATTCTATAAAGTATTTAGGAATTTAACTGGCACAGTCATCAGATTTGCTATTTGAACTGAATTATCAAAACATCATTAGGGCGATCCGTACAGACTTAAAAACTTGGCAGGACAAACACCTGTCCTGGTTAGGAAGGATACATGCCTTCAAAATGTGTATTCTCCCTCGGTTCCTGTATCTATTTCAGACAGTACCAATTCAACTGCCGACACACTATATACACACGGCGCAAACAATCGCTAACACATTTATCTGGGCACACAAGAAACCAAGAATAGCTAAACCCACACTTTATAGGAACCGAGATAGAGGAGGGTTGGGAGTGCCCAATCTAGATCTATATAAACAAGCAGCACAACTAACCATGATAGTAGATTGGAGCAAAAATGCTCAACATAAGGAATGGGTGAGTTTAGAACATGACCTGGCTGACACAAAAAGCCTAGGGGCAATGTGTTGGACACGTAAACAACATAGGACTATCTCAACACCCACCCCTACATTAAAGACACCCTGAACACTTGGGAGGTTTTCACCAGGCCCCGCTATGGTATTTCCACAATCCCCTCACCTCTAACTCCCATTTTCCACAACCCAGAATTCCCCCCATACCAGCAAATATGGGCAAATGACACCTATGACATAACATCGGGCTTACCATGCCGCTCGGTAATAGAGGCAGGAGCCATAATTAAAAGAGCCTCACTAATAGATAAAGCAATTCCATACTTTCATAAATGGTATGAATATCTCCAGCTGTCACATTTTATTAATCAAAATAAAGATAAGCCTAACCTAACAAGAAACCTCACCCCATTTGAACTTCTGTGTGAGACAACTAACACCACGAAGGGCACTCTATCCATAATATATAAGATATTAACAGACACACAATCCAGAAACCCTCCCTCATATGTGAAGTCTTGGGAACTGGAGATGGGAATTCGAATCCCGGCTGAGACATGGAATACTATTTTCCACCAGATGAGTAAATCACCCTCCTCTGTAAGCATCACAGAAACTGACATGAAACTCTTAGGAAGATGGTATCTTTACCCTAGCAGGTTAGCTAAATTCTATAAACAAGTAGACCCTCTCTGTTGGAGAGCCTGTACACAAGTGGGCACACTATTCCACATATGGTGGGAGTGCCCCGTATTACAGCCCTTCTGGCAAGAGGTTCATAGGGAAATACAACAAGTCCTTTCCCACAAGATCCTACTCGATCCTTTAGTTTTACTGTTCAATAAACCTCCAGGGATTAAATGTAAGTACAAGTCTACATTGCTTTATATTATGCTCAGTATTGCTAAGCAATTGATCCCACGCCTGTGGAAACAGCAAACAACACCATCATTGACAAGCTGGAAGCAGCATGTAACTACACTTTTATCCCTAGAAAAATATCATTATCACAAAACTAGCAGGCTGGACTTTTACTGTGCCATGACCTTTTTCTGGGAAACGTACATAAATAAGGTAAATACACCTTAAGGGAATGCAGATAATACCAACATTGTATCCTCTCACATAGACTTAGTTTATCAATAAGTAAAGACCACCCTATGGAACTGCTCCATTATGATATTGTTATGTTAGACTGCGAAACTTTGCCTCCAAATGGTAAAAGAGGAGGAAATGAGACACACAGATGCTTCAGACTAGATGCGAATTTTGCTATGTTATGTAATTATTTAGTTATGTTGAATGTTTTACTTTGATTTTACAAAATGAAAAATTCCTCCAGGCTTCACACAAAGGACTTTCTCAAAGGACACTGAGATTATGGACATTTGGAAATGTTATAAAGATGTTTCTTCACATGTATATTTTGCTATTGCCTTGAGAAAATTGTATAACTATATATATATATATATATATATCAATAAAGCTTTTTTGAAAAAAAAATGCTGCACATCGCAGCACTACATACCTCCTTCGCTGCGCAAGGTTCTGATTCTGTCTATGACAGAATCAGAACAATGCTGCCAAAGGAGTCTATGGAAGTGTGCTCTCATAAACACAAAGCTTCCTAGCAATGCAAACACGAGCGCGCATTCGCATTGCGATTAATTTTTAATACCAGCACACATTATCGTGCACTAGTATTACAAAGTGGAGCGCTAATATTGCTTGCATGCAAACGATATTTAGAGCTCCACTTGTAATCTGGCCCATAATCAGATCATTCTGTGATTCTAAGTAAAAGTGTATATATATATATATATATATATATATATATATATATATATATATATATATATATATATATATATATATATATATATATATATATACAGTGGATATCAAAAGTCTACACACCCCTGTTAAAATGTCAGGTTTCTGTGATGTAAAAAAATGAGACAAAGATAAATCATTTCAGAACTTTTTCCACCTTTAATGTGACCTATAAACTGTACAACTCAACTGAAAAACAAACTGAAATCTTTTAGGTAAAGGGAAATAAAAATAAAAAACTAAAATAATATGGTTGCATAAGTGTGAACACCCTTTTATAACTGGGGATGTAGCTGTGCTCAGAATTAAGCAATCACATTCAAAATCATGTTAAATAGGAGTCAGTACACACCTGTCATCATTTAAAGTGCCTCTGATTAACCCCTTAATGACCACAGCACTTTTCCATTTTCTGTCCGTTTGGTACCAAGGCTATTTTTACATTTTTGCGGTGTTTGCGTTTAGCTGTAATTTTCCTCTTACTCATTTACTGTACCCACACATATTATATACCGTTTTTCTCGCCATTAAATGGACTTTCTAAAGATACCATTATTTTCTATATCTATATCTTATAATTAACTATAAAAAATTTTTTATAAAATATGAGGAAAAAATGGAAAAAAACACACTTTTTCTAACTATGACCCCCAAAATCTGTTACACATCTACAACCACCAAAAAACACCCGTGCTAAATAGTTTCTACATTTTGTCCTGAGTTTAGAAATACCCAATGTTTACATGTTCTTTGCTTTTTTTGTAAGTTATAGGGCCATAAATACAAGTAGCACTTTGCTATTTCCAAACCATTATTTTTCAAAATTAGCGCTAGTTACATTAGAACACTAATATCTTTCAGGAATCTCTGAATATCCATTGACATGTATATATTTTTTTTTAGTAGACATCCCAAAGTATTCATCTAGGCCCATTTTAGTATATTTCATGCCACCATTTCACCGCCAAATGCGATTAAATACAAAAAATCGTTCACTTTTTTACTAATTTTTTCACAAACTTTTGGTTTCTCACTGAAATTATTTACAAACAGCTTGTGCAATTATGGCTTAAATGGTTGTAAATTCTTCTCTGGGATCCCCTTTGTTCAGAAATAGCAGACATATATGGCTTTGGCGTTGCTTTTTAGTAATTAGAAGGCTGCTAAATGCCACTGCGCACTACACGTGTATTATGCCCAGCAGTGAAGGGGTTAATTATGGAACATGTAGGGAGCTTTTAGGGATAATTTTAGCTTTAGTGTAGTGTAGTAGACAACCCCAAGTATTGATCTAGGCCAATTTTGGTATATTTCATGCCACCATTTCACCGCCAAATGCGATCAAATTAAAAAAAAACGTTAAATTTTTCACAATTTTAGGTTTCTCACTGAAATCATTTAAAAACAGTTGTGCAATTATGGCACAAATGGTTGTAAATGCTTCTCTGGGATCCCCTTTGTTTAGAAATAGCAGACATATATGGCTTTGACGTTGCTTTTTGGTAATTAGAAGGCCGCCAAATGCCGCTGCATTTCACACGTGTATTATGGCTAGCAGTGAAGGGGTTTATTATGTAGCTTGTAGGGAGCTTACAGGGTTAATTTTAGCTTTAGTGTAGAGCTCAGCCTCCCACCTGAAACATGAGACCCCCTGATCCCTCCCAAACAGCTCTCTTCCCTCCCCCACCCCACAATTGTCCCCGCCATCTTAAGTACTGGCAGAAACTCTGCCAGTACTAAAATAAAAGCTATATTTGGGCTTTTTTTGCGTTTTTTTTTTTAGCATATTTACATATGCTGCTGTGTAGGATCCCCCCTTAGCCCCCAACCTCACTGATCCCCCACCAAACAGCTCTCTAACCCTCCCCCTCTGCCTTAATTGGCGCCATCTTGGGTACTGGCAGCTGTCTGCCAGTACCCAGTTTAGTAAAAAAATGTGCCTTTTTTAAAAAAAAAATGCCCTTTTCTGTAGTGTAGCTTCCCCCCCCAAGATCAACCACCCACCCCTTCCAGATCCCTTAGCTGTTTATTTACAGCTTTCAAAACGTTTTATTTTTTTACTTTTGAAAGTTTATTTTTCTGTAGTGTAGCGGTTCCCTCCCGCTCACGCCCCGTGCACGCCCGCCGCCCCCCCGTGCACGTGCGCGCTCCGGTGCGCGCTCCCGCCCCTCCCGCCCCCCTCCACTCCACTCGGCACATCGATGGCCGCCCACCCGCCTCCCAGACTTGCTCCCACCCACCAACGATACCGGCCACCGATGTCAGGTGCAGAGAGGGCCACAGAGTGGCTCTCTCTGCATCGGATGGCCAAGGGGGGTTATTGCAGGATGCCTCGATATCGAGGCATCACTGCAATAACCGGAAAGCAGCTGGAAGCGAGCAGGATCGCTTCCAGCTGCTTTCCAGACCAAGGACGTACGCCACACGTCCTCGGTCATTAACTGTATTTTTTTTGAGGACGTGTGGCGTATGTCCTTGGTGATTAAGGGGTTAACCCCAAATCAAGTTCAGCTGTTCTAGTAGGTCTTTCCTGACATTTTGTTAGTCGCATCCTACAGCAAAAGCCATGGTCCGCAGAGAACTTCTAAAACATCAGAGGGATCTCATTGTTAAAAGGTATCAGTCAGGAGAAGGGTACAAAAGAATTTCCAAGGCATTAGATATACCATGGAGCACAGTGAAGACAGTGATCCTCAAGTGAAGAAAATATGGTGCAACAGTGACATTACCAAGAATTGGATGTCCCTCCAAAATTGATGAAAAGACGAGAAGAAAACTGGTTTGGGAGGCTGCCAAGAGGCCTACAGCAACAATAAAGGAGCTGCAGGAATATCTGGCAAGTACTGGATGTGGTACATGTGACAACAATTACCCGTATTCTTCATATGTCTGGGCTATGGGGTAGAGTGGCAAGACGGAAGCCTTTTCTTACAAAAAAAAAACATCCAAGCCCGGCTAAATTTTGCAAAAACACACCTGAAGTTTCCCAAAAGCATGTTGCAAAAGGTGTTCTGGTCTGATGAAACCAAAGTTGAACTTTTTGGCCATAATTCCAAAAGATATGTTTTGCGCAAAAACAACATTGCATATCACCAAAAGAACACCATACCCACAGTGAAGCATGGTGGTGTCAGCATCATGTTTTGGGGCTGTTTTTCTTCAGCTGGAACTGGGGCCTTAGTCAAGGTAGAGGGAAATATGAACAGTTCCAAATACCAGACAAAATTGGCACAAAATCTTCAGGCTTCTGCTAGAAAGCTGAACATGAAGAGGAACTTCATCTTTCAGCATGACAACGACCCAAAGCATACATCCAAATCAACAAAGGAATGGCTTCACCAGAAGAAGATTAAAGTTTTGGGATGGCCCAGCCAGAGCCCAGACCTGAATCCAATTCAAAATCTGTGGGGTGATCTGAAGAGGGCTGTGCACAGGAGATGCCCTCGCATTCTGACAGATTTAGAGTGTTTTTGCAAAGAAGAGTGGGCAAATTTTGCCAAGTCAAGATGTGCCATGCTGAAAAACTCATACCCAAAAAGACTGAGTGCTGTAATAAAATCAAAAGGTGCTTCAATAAAGTATTAGTTTAAGGGTGTTCACACTTATGCAACCATATTATTTTAGTTTTTTTTTTTATTTCCCTTTACCTAAAAGATTTCAGTTTGTTTTTCAATTGAGTTGTACAGTTTTTATCACATTAAAGGTGGAAAAAGTTCTGAAATGATTTATCTTTGTCTGATTTTTTTACATCATAGAAACCTGCCATTTTAACAGGGGTGTGTAGACTTTTTATATCCACTGTAAATACTGTATATATATTTATGTTTAATGGGACACTAAACCTAAATAAAATTATTTTGTGATTCAGATAGAGCATGCAATTTTAAGCAACTTTCTAATTTACTCCTATTATCAAATTTTCTTCATTCTCTTGGTATCTTTATTTGAATTGCAAGAATGGAAGTTTAGATGCCGGCCCATTTTTGGTGAACAACATGGGTTGTTCTTGCTGATTGGTTGATAAATTCACCCACAAATAAACAAGTGCTATCCAGTGTTCTGAACCAAAAAATAGCTTAGATGCTTTCTTTTTCAAATAAAGATAGCAAGAGAACAAAGAAAATTGATAATAGGAGTAAATTAGAAAGTTGCTTAAAATTGCATGCTCTATCTGAATCATGAAAGAAAAAAATTGGGTTCAGTATCTCTTTAACAAATACCTCATCCATGACAAGCCAGTACCTTATAGCAGATTTTTAAAATATGACTCTTTGTCTTCTACTAGATACGACGAGTCCACGGATTCATACTTACTTGTGGGATATTATCCTCCTGCTAACAGGAAGTGGCAAAGAGCACCACAGCAGAGCTGTCTATATAGCTCCTCCCTTGACTCCACCCCCAGTCATTCTCTTTGCTTACACTAAGTAATAGGAAGAGGTAAAGTGAAAGAGGTGATAAAATGATAGTTTTTATTTTCTTCAAGCAATACTTTTTTATTTTAAATGGTACAGTTGAGTGCTATTTTTTCTCAGGCAGCAGATGGATGAAGATTCTGCCTGGAGGCTGATCTTAGCAGTTGTCACTAAGATCCAGAGAAGTTCCCACAGAATGGCAGAGGAGTACTTGAGAAGCTTCAGTGTGAGGAACATTTTTCATGCTACAAGCATTGAGGTATGTTCAGTCATTTTTTTCTGGAGAGACTGTGGTATTTCAGAACTGGATGACATAGTTCCCTTAAGGGAAGGGGTAAGCAGTAATCCTACATGTAAAGAAGGGGTATTACTGGAACCTGTTTATTATGGAACAATTTGGTTGACACTGTTATCATAATGTTTTGTGGGCAAAACGTTTTCATGTTTTTGGGGATACTTAACGTTTTTATATACAAACATTTTTGTGGCTGATGGCACTGTAAGGGTTCACATGGCATTCATTAATAGATGGGTTATATGAAAACCCCCATGGCTAGTTTGCTAGACCGCTTTAGACCGGTTCCCATTAGGCAGAGAGACATCGATATTGATGGGCGGGGCCTATTTTCGCACCTCAGATGCGCAGTTGAAATGATTATGAAGACAGCAAGCTCCAGCTCCGGTGGGCCTAGGCTGCAGATTTAGACTACACGAAGGAGATAGTGTGTCTTACAGACCCCTGAGGGCAGGTAGGCGCCACAGCAGAGCTGTGGCGAGGTGCAGGGGGTTGCTTTATTACTTTTCATAAACATTTTTGAGTAACGTTTTTTTCTGTAAAGGGTTAACTTTCCTTACTTGTGGTGCAGTCTTAGCTGACAAGATTACACACATATATGCTAAAATTGTGATATTTTCTAAATGTTAAGACAGTTGTGGAAAACTTGTATGCGTTTTTACTCTTAAAGGCGCAGTACGGTTTTTTTCAGATTGTTGTTTTTTTCACTAAATTTTTCAGACTTTTTCAGACTTTTTGTGGTTTTTACTAGCCTGTTCAACATGTCTGACATTGAAGAAAGACAATGTTCTATGTGTTTAGAAGCCATTGTGGAACCCCCACTTAAGATGTGTCCCTCATGTATTGAAAGGGCCTTACATTGCAAAGAACATTTTTGAAGTGATAAAAGTATGTCTAGGGATGATTCTCAGTCCGAAGAGAATCAGGTTATGCCATCCAATTCTCCCCAAGTATCACAACCTTTAACGCCCACTCAAGCGGCGCCAATTACATCTAGTGCGTCTAATTCTTTTACCCTGCAAGATATGGCTGCAGTTATGTCTACTACCCTTACAGAGGTATTATCTAAACTGTCAGGTTTACAGGGTAAGTGCAGCAGGTCAGGTATTAGAGTAAATGCTGAGCCCTCTGATGCTTTATTGGCCATCTCCGATGTACCCTCACAGTGTTCTGATTTGGGGGTGGGGGAATTGGTTTCTGAGGGAGAGCTTTCAGATTCAGGAAAGATGTTCCCTCAAACAGACTCAGATGTGACGGCCTTTAAGTTTAAGCTTGAACACCTCCGCTTGTTACTCCGGGAGGTTTTAGCGACTCTGGATGATTGTGACCCTATTGTCACCCCACCAGAGAAATTGAGTAAAATGGATAAATATCTAGAGGTCCCTACTTACACTAATGTTTTTCCAGAAGAATTTCGGACATTGTTACTAAGGAATGGGATAGACCAGGCATCCCGTTCTCTCCCCCTCCTACTTTTAAGAAAATGTTTCCCATATCTGACGCCATTCGGGATTCGTGGCAGACGGTCCCTAAGGTGGAGGGAGCTATTTCTACCCTGGCTAAGCGTACAACTATACCTATTGAGGACAGTTGTGCTTTCACAGATCCTATGGATAAAAAATTAGAGGGTCTTCTAAAGAAATTGTTTATTCATCAGGGTTTTCTTCTACAACCTATACCGTGCATTGTTCCAGTAACTACTGCAGCAGCTTTTTCGTTTGAGGCTCTAGAGGAGTCTCTTAAGGTTGAGACCCCATTAGATGACATTTTGGATAGAATTAAGGCTCTCAAGCTAGCTAATCCAAGCTTTTAGCTATTCTTTTTAAGGGTAAGGCCCTATTCGGGCCTGAACTAAAGGAGATCATATCCGACATTACTGGAGGTAAAGCTCATGCCCTTCCTCAGGACAAGACAGTTAAAATGAGGGCCAAACAGAATAATTTTCGTTCCTTTCGAAACTTTAAAGTTGGACCCTCTACTTCCTCCTCCGCCACAAAGCAGGAGGGGAATTTTGCACAATCCAAGTCAGTCTGGTGACCTAACCAGACCTGGAATAAAGGTAAACAGGCCAAGAAGCCCGCTGCTGCTACCAAGACAGCATGAAGGGGCAGCTAGGGGGCAGACTTTCTCTCTTCGCTCAGGCTTGGGCAAGAAACGTTCAGGATCCCTGAGCATTAGAAATCGTGACCCAGGGGTATCGACTAGAATTCAAGGATTCTCTCCCAAGAGGGAGATTTCATCTTTCACGTTTGTCTGTAGACCAGACAAAAAAAGAGAGGCGTTCTTACGCTGTGTAGAAGACCTATATACTATGGGTGTAATCTGCCAGTTCCAAAACTAGAACAGGGGCAGGGGTTTTACTCAAATCTGTTTCGTGGTTCCCAAAAAAAGAGGGAACCTTCAGACCGATTTTAGATCTCAAATGCCTAAGCAAATTTCTCAGAGTCCCATCGTTCAAGATGGAGACCATACAAACAATTTTACCAATGAAGGAGGGTCAATATATGACCACTGTGGATTTGAAGGATGCGTATCTTTACATTCCTATCCACAAAGATCATCACCAGTTTCTCAGGTTCGCCTTCTTGGACAAACATTACCAGTTTGTGGCCCTCCCTTTCGGGTTGGCCGCAGCTCCCAGAATTTTCACAAAGGTGCTAGAGTCCCTTCTGGCGGTTCTAAGGCCGCGGGGCATAGCAGTGGTGCCCTATCTGGACGATATTTTGATTCAGGCGTCAACTTACCATCTAGCCAAATCTCACACGGACATCGTGTTGGCTTTTCTAAGAACTCACGGAAACATACAAAAGAGTTCACTAGTTCCACTGACAAGAGTTCCATTCCTAGGAACTCTGATAGACTCGGTAGACATGAAAAATTTTCTGACGGAGGTCAGAAAGTCAAAGATCCTAACTACTTGCCGAGCACATCATTCCATTCCTCGGCCATAAGTGGCGCAGTGTATGGAGGTCATTGGGTTAATGGTAGCGGCAATGGACATAGTTCCGTTTGCTCGCTTACATCTCAGACCACTGCAGCTGTGCATGCTCAGTGGAATGGGATTATGCAGATTTATATCCTCTGATAAATCTGGATCTAGAGACCAGAGACTCTCTTCTTTGGTGGTTGTCACAGGATCATCTGTCCCAGGGAATGTGCTTCTACAGGCCAGCATGGGTCATAGTGACGACGGACGCCAGCCTCTTGGGCTGGGGTGCAGTCTGAAATTCCCTGAAGGCTCAGGGTGTTTGGATTCAGGCGGAGTCCCTACTACCAATAAATATTCTGGAACTGAGAGCAATATTCAACGCGCTTCAAGAGTGGCCTCAGTTGGCCTTGGCCAAATTCATAAGATTCCAGTCGGACAATATCACAACTGTAGCATATATCAATCATCAGGGGGGAACAAAGAGTTCTCTAGCGATGATAGAGGTTTCCAAGATAATTCGATGGGCAGAGACGCTCTCTTGCCATCTATCAGCATTCTACATCCCAGGAGTGGAAAACTGGGAAGCAGATTTTGTAAGTCGTCAGACTTTTCATCCGGGGGAGTGGGAACTCCATCCGGAGGTGTTTGCGGCATTGATCCGTCAATGAGGCACACCGGAATTGGATCTGATGGCATCTCGTCAGAATGCCAAACTTCCTTGTTACGGGTCCAGATCAAGGGATCCCCAAGCAGTACTGATAGATGCTCTAGCAGTACCTTGGTCGTTCAACCTGGCTTATGTGTTTCCTCCTTTTCCTCTCCTACCTCGTCTGATTGCCAGAATCAAACAGGAGAGGGCTTCGGTAATCTTGATAGCGCCTGCGTGGCCACACAGGACTTGGTATGCAGATCTGGTGGAAATGTCAGCTCTGCCACCGTGGAAACTGCCACTGAGACAGGACCTTCTCATTCAAGGTCCGTTCCAAAATTCTAATCTAATTTCTCTGCAGCTGACTGCCTGGAGATTGAACGCTTGATTTTATCTAAGCAGGGATTCTCTGAGTCGGTCATTAATACCTTGATTCAGGCTCGAAAGCCTGTCACTAGGAAAATTTACCATAACATATGGCATAAATATCTTTATTGGTGCGACTCCAAGGGCTACTCATGGAGTAGGATTAGGATTCCTAGGATTTTGTCCTTTCTCCAAGGATTGGAGAAGGGATTATCGGTTAGTTCCTTAAAGGAACAAATTTCTGCTTTGTCAATTTTACTACACAAGCGTCTGACGGATGTCCCAGACGTTCAGTCTTTTTGTCAGGCTTTAGGTAGAATCAAGCCTGTGTTTAAACCTGTTGCTCCACCATGGAGTTTGAATTTAGTTCTAAATGTGCTTCAAGGGGTTCTGTTTGAACCCATGCATTTCATAGATATTAAGCTGTTATCTTGGAAAGTTTTGTTTTTAGTTGCTATCTCTTCTGCTCGAAGAGTTTCTGAGCTTTCTGCGTTACAATGTGACTCGCCTTATCTTATATTCCATTCTGATAAGGTGGTTTTGCGTACTAAACCCGGATTCCTTCCTAAGGTTGTTTCAAATAAGAATATTTATCAGGAAATTGTGGTTCCTTCTCTGTGTCCTAATCCTTCTTCTAAGAAGGAGCGTCTGTTACATAACTTGGACGTGGTTCGTGCCTTGAAGTTTTACTTACAAGCGACCAAGGATTTCCGTGAAACATCTTCTCTATTTGTTGTTTATTCTGGAAAGCGTAGGTGTCAAAAAGCTACGGCTAAATCTCTTTCTTTTTGGCTGAAAAGCATCATCCGTTTGGCATACAAGACTGCTGGACAGCAGCCTCCTGAAAAAATTACAGCTCATTCTACGAGAGCGGTGGCTTCCACATGGGCCTTTAAAAACAATGCTTCTGTTGAGCAGATTTGTAAGGCTGCGACTTGGTCCTCCCTTCATACCTTTTCCAAATTTGATACTTTTGCTTCTTCTGAGGCTATTTTTGGGAGAAAAGTTCTTCAAGCAGTGGTGCCTTCCGTTTAGGCATCTGTCTTGTCCCTCCCATTCATCCGTGTCCTGTTGCTTTGGTATTGTATCCCACAAGTAAGGATGAATCGTATCTAGTAGAAGAAAAACAGAATTTATGTTTACCTGATAAATTTCTTTCTCCAACGGTGTGTCCGGTCCACGGCGTCATCCTTACTTGTGGGATATTCTCTTCCCCAACAGGAAATGGCAAAGAGCCCAGCAAAGCTGGTCACATGATCCCTCCTAGGCTCCGCCTACCCCAGTCATTCGACCGACGTTAAGGAGGAATATTTGCATAGGAGAAACCATATGGTACCGTGGTGACTGTAGTTAAAGAAAATAAAATATCAGACCTGATTAAAAAAACCAGGGCGGGCCGTGGACCGGACACACCGTTGGAGAAAGAAATTTATCAGGTAAACATAAATTCTGTTTTCTCCAACATAGGTGTGTCCGGTCCACGGCGTCATCCTTACTTGTGGGAACCAATACCAAAGCTTTAGGACACGGATGAAGGGAGGGAGCAAATCAGGTCACCTAAATGGAAGGCACCACGGCTTGCAAAACCTTTCTCCCAAAAATAGCCTCAGAAGAAGCAAAAGTATCAAACTTGTAAAATTTGGTAAAAGTGTGCAGTGAAGACCAAGTCGCTGCCCTACATATCTGATCAACAGAAGCCTCGTTCTTGAAGGCCCATGTGGAAGCCACAGCCCTAGTGGAATGAGCTGTGATTCTTTCGGGAGGCTGCCGTCCGGCAGTCTCGTAAGCCAATCTGATGATGCTTTTAATCCAAAAAGAGAGAGAGGTAGAAGTTGCTTTTTGACCTCTCCTTTTACCTGAATAAACAACAAACAAGGAAGATGTTTGTCTAAAATCCTTTGTAGCATCTAAATAGAATTTTAGAGCGCGAACAACATCCAAATTGTGCAACAAACGTTCCTTCTTTGAAACTGGTTTTGGACACAGAGAAGGTACGATAATCTCCTGGTTAATGTTTTTGTTAGAAACAACTTTTGGAAGAAAACCAGGTTTAGTACGTAAAACCACCTTATCTGCATGGAACACCAGATAAGGAGGAGAACACTGCAGAGCAGATAATTCTGAGACTCTTCTAGCAGAAGAAATCGCAACTAAAAACAAAACTTTCCAAGATAATAACTTAATATCAACGGAATGTAAGGGTTCAAACGGAACCCCCTGAAGAACTGAAAGAACTAAATTGAGACTCCAAGGAGGAGTCAAAGGTTTGTAAACAGGCTTGATTCTAACCAGAGCCTGAACAAAGGCTTGAACATCTGGCACAGCTGCCAGCTTTTTGTGAAGTAATACCGACAAGGCAGAAATCTGTCCCTTCAGGGAACTTGCAGATAATCCTTTTTCCAATCCTTCTTGAAGGAAGGATAGAATCCTAGGAATCTTAACCTTGTCCCAAGGGAATCCTTTAGATTCACACCAACAGATATATTTTTTCCAAATTTTGTGGTAAATCTTTCTAGTCACAGGCTTTCTGGCCTGAACAAGAGTATCGATAACAGAATCTGAGAATCCTCGCTTCGATAAAATCAAGCGTTCAATCTCCAAGCAGTCAGCTGGAGTGAAACCAGATTCGGATGTTCGAACGGACCCTGAACAAGAAGGTCTCGTCTCAAAGGTAGCTTCCAAGGTGGAGCCGATGACATATTCACCAGATCTGCATACCAAGTCCTGCGTGGCCACGCAGGAGCTATCAAGATCACCGACGCCCTCTCCTGCTTGATCCTGGCTATCAGCCTGGGGATGAGAGGAAATGGCGGGAACACATAAGCTAGTTTGAAGGTCCAAGGTGCTACTAGTGCATCCACTAGAGCCGCCTTGGGATCCCTGGATCTGGCCCCGTAGCAAGGAACTTTGAAGTTCTGACGAGAGGCCATCAGATCCATGTCTGGAATGCCCCACAGGTGAGTGACTTGGGCAAAGATTTCCGGATGGAGTTCCCACTCCCCCGGATGCAATGTCTGCCGACTCAGAAAATCCGCTTCCCAATTTTCCACTCCTGGGATGTGGATAGCAGACAGGTGGCAGGAGTGAGACTCCGCCCAAAGAATAATTTTGGTTACTTCTTCCATCGCTAGGGAACTCCTTGTTCCCCCCTGATGGTTGATGTACGCAACAGTCGTCATGTTGTCTGATTGAAACCGTATGAACCTGGTCCTCGCAAGCTGGGGCCAGGCCTGGAGAGCATTGAATATCGCTCTCAGTTCCAGAATATTTATCGGTAGAAGAGATTCTTCCCGAGACCAAAGACCCTGAGCTTTCAGGGATCCCCAGACCGCGCCCCAGCCTATCAGACTGGCGTCGGTCGTGACAATGACCCACTCTGGTCTGTGGAACATCATCCCTTGAGACAGATTGTCCAGGGACAGCCACCAACGGAGTGAGTCTCTGGTTCTCTGATTTACTTGTATCTTCGGAGACAAGTCTGTATAGTCCCCATTCCACTGACTGAGCATGCACAGTTGTAATGGTCTTAGATGAATGCGCGCAAAAGGAACTATGTCCATCGCCGCCACCATCAACCCGATCACTTCCATGCACTGAGCTATGGAAGGAAGAGGAACGGAATGAAGTATCCGACAAGAGTCCAGAAGCTTTGTTTTTCTGGCCTCTGTTAGAAAGATCCTCATTTCTAAGGAGTCTATAATTGTTCCCAAGAAGGGAACCCTTGTTGACGGGGATAGAGAACTCTTTTCCACGTTCACTTTCCAGCCGTGAGATCTGAGAAAGGCCAGGACAATGTCCGTGTGAGCCTTTGCTTGAGGAAGGGACGACGCTTGAATCAGAATGTCGTCCAGGTAAGGTACTACTGCAATGCCCCTTGGTCTTAGCACCGCTAGAAGGGACCCTAGTACCTTTGTGAAAATCCTTGGAGCAGTGGCTAATCCGAAAGGAAGCGCCACGAACTGGTAATGTTTGTCCAGGAATGCAAACCTTAGGAACCGATGATGTTCCTTGTGGATAGGAATATGTAGATACGCATCCTTTAAATCCACCGTGGTCATGAATTGACCTTCCTGGATGGAAGGGAGGATAGTTCGAATGGTTTCCATCTTGAACGATGGGACCTTGAGAAATTTGTTTAAGATCTTGAGATCTAGGATTGGTCTGAACGTTCCCTCTTTTTTGGGAACTATGAACAGATTGGAGTAGAACCCCATCCCTTGTTCTCTTAATGGAACAGGATGAATCACTCCCATTTTTAACAGGTCTTCTACACAATGCAAGAACGCCTGTCTTTTTATGTGGTCTGAAGACAACTGCGACCTGTGGAACCTCCCCCTTGGGGGAAGTCCCTTGAATTCCAGAAGATAACCCTGGGAGACTATTTCTAGCGCCCAAGGATCCAGAACATCTCTTGCCCAAGCCTGAGCGAAGAGAGAGAGTCTGCCCCCCACCAGATCCGGTCCCGGATCGGGGGCCAATATTTCATGCTGTCTTGGTAGCAGTGGCAGGTTTCTTGGCCTGCTTTCCCTTGTTCCAGCCTTGCATTGGTCTCCAAGCTGGCTTGGCCTGAGAAGTATTACCCTCTTGCTTAGAGGACGTAGCACCTTGGGCTGGTCCGTTTTTACGAAAGGGACGAAAATTAGGTCTATTTTTTGCCTTGAAAGGCCGATCCTGAGGAAGGGCGTGGCCCTTACCCCCAGTGATATCAGAGATAATCTCCTTCAAGTCAGGACCAAACAACGTTTTCCCCTTGAAAGGAATGTTTAGTAGCTTGTTCTTGGAAGACGCATCAGCCGACCAAGATTTCAACCAAAGCGCTCTGCGCGCCACAATAGCAAACCCAGAGTTCTTAGCCGCTAACTTAGCCAATTGCAAAGAGGCGTCTAGAGTGAAAGAATTAGCCAATTTGAGAGCATTGATTCTGTCCATAATCTCCTCATAAGGAGGAGAGTCACTATCGAGCACCTTAAGCAGTTCATCAAACCAGAAATATGCGGCAGTAGTGACAGGGACAATGCATGAAATGGGTTGTAGAAGGTAACCCTGCTGAACAAACATCTTTTTAAGCAAACCTTCTAATTTTTTATCCATAGGATCTTTGAAAGCACAACTATCCTCTATGGGAATAGTGGTGCGTTTGTTTAAAGTAGAAACCGCTCCCTCGACCTTGGGGACTGACTGCCATAAGTCCTTTCTGGGGTCGACCATAGGAAACAATTTTTTAAATATGGGGGGAGGGACGAAAGGAATACCGGGCCTTTCCCATTCTTTATTAACAATGTCCGCCACCCGCTTGGGTATAGGAAAAGCTTCTGGGAGCCCCGGCACCTCTAGGAACTTGTCCATTTTACATAGTTTCTCTGGGATGACTAAATTTTCACAATCATCCAGAGTGGATAATACCTCCTTAAGCAAAATGCGGAGATGTTCCAATTTAAATTTAAATGTAATCACATCAGATTCAGCCTGCTGAGAAATGTTCCCTAAATCAGTAATTTCTCCCTCAGACAAAACCTCCCTGGCCCCCTCAGATTGGGTTAGGGGCCCTTCAGAGATATTAATATCAGCGTCGTCATGCTCTTCAGTAACTAAAACAGAGCAGCCACGCTTACGCTGACAAGGGTTCATTTTGGCTAAAATGTTTTTGACAGAATTATCCATTACAGCCGTTAATTGTTGCATAGTAAGGAGTATTGGCGCGCTAGATGTACTAGGGGCCTCCTGAGTGGGCAAGACTCGTGTAGACGAAGGAGGGAATGATGCAGTACCATGCTTACTCCCCTCACTTGAGGAATCATCTTGGGCATCATTGTCATTATCACATAAATCACATTTATTTAAATGAATAGGAATTCTGGCTTCCCCACATTCAGAACACAGTCTATCTGGTAGTTCAGACATGTTAAACAGGCATAAACTTGATCAGAAAGTACAAAAAACGTTTTAAAATAAAACCGTTACTGTCACTTTAAATTTTAAACTGAACACACTTTATTACTGCAATTGCGAAAAAACATGAAGGAATTGTTCAAAATTCACCAAATTTTCACCACAGCGTCTTAAAGCCTTGAAAATATTGCACACCAATTTTGGAAGCTTTAACCCTTAAAATAACGGAACCGGAGCCGTTTTAAGCTTTAAACCCCTTTACAGTCCCTGGTATCTGCTTTGCTGAGACCCAACCAAACCCAAAGGGGAATACGATACCAAATGACGCCTTCAGAAGTCTTTTATAAGTATCAGAGCTCCTCTCACATGCGACTGCATGCCATGCCTCTCAAAAACAAGTGCGCAACACCGGCGCGAAAATGAGACTCTGCCTATGCTTTGGGAAAGCCCCTAAAGAATAAGGTGTCTAAAACAGTGCCTGCCGATATTATTATATCAAAATACCCAGATAAAATGATTCCTCAAGGCTAAATATGTGTTAATAATCAATCGATTTAGCCCAGAAAAAGTCTACAGTTTAAATAAGCCCTTGTGAAGCCCTTATTTACAATCGTAATAAACATGGCTTACCGGATCCCATAGGGAAAATGACAGCTTCCAGCATTACATCGTCTTGTTAGAATGTGTCATACCTCAAGCAGCAAGGGACTGCAAACTGTTCCCCCAACTGAAGTTAATTGCTCTCAACAGTCCTGTGTGGAACAGCCATGGATTTTAGTTACGGTTGCTAAAATCATTTTCCTCATACAAACAGAATTCTTCATCTCTTTTCTGTTTCTGAGTAAATAGTACGTACCAGCACTATTTGAAAATAACAAACTCTTGATTGAATAATGAAAAACTACAGTTAAACACTAAAAAACTCTAAGCCATCTCCGTGGAGATGTTGCCTGTACAACGGCAAAGAGAATGACTGGGGTAGGCGGAGCCTAGGAGGGATCATGTGACCAGCTTTGCTGGGCTCTTTGCCATTTCCTGTTGGGGAAGAGAATATCCCACAAGTAAGGATGACGCCGTGGACCGGACACACCTATGTTGGAGAAAGGAAATTTATGCTTACCTGATAAATTGATTTCTTCTACGATACGACAAGTCCACGGCCCTCCCTGTCATTTTAGACAGATTATATTTTTGTTTTCAAACTTCAGCCACCTCTGCACCTTTTTTAGTTTCTCCTTTTTCTTCCTATACCTTTGGTCGAATGACTGGGGGGTGGAGTCAAGGGAGGTGCTATATAGACAGCTCTGCTTTGGTGCTCTTTGCCACTTCCTGTTAGCAGGAGGATAATATCCCACAAGTAAGGATGATTTATTCTACGATACGAGTCCACGGATTCAATTTATCAGGTAAGCATAAATTTCCTTTTTTTTACCAAAGACCAAAAACTTCCATGACTTCCATGACTGGCATAGAATGAATGACATACAAACTCTACCCATCTTTTTCCCTTTTTTTTGTGGTTTTAAAAAAGGTATTATGCAAATCACAGAATTACACAATCAATTTTCTCAGTGCAACCACAAGCTTTAGAAATGCAGGTTCTAGTTTAATAGCCCATTAAAGCGATATTAAATATAAATATATATATATATATATATATATACATACACATACACACACACACACACAGACACACACATATATATATATATATATATATACACACACACACACACACAGACACACACACATATATATATATATATATATATATATATATATACACACACATACACACGACACACACACACACATATATATATATATATATATATATATATATATATATATATATATATATATATTGACAAAACAGATCAGCACTCACCAACACTTTAACCACTCAGTGCACGGCCAAAAAGTAAATGCAATAATGTGTATTGCATAAGGGCAAGACCTGGTGATGATCCCTGTAGTCCCTCGCAAAAAAAGCCAGCACACGAGATTTAGAACAACACACCTTCCTTTAATGCAAAAATAGCATAACGTTTCAGCTCCCATTGGAGCTTTGATCACATGCAGCAGTTCATGAGAATAAGTCAGGCATAAAACAACACACACAAATAAACCCTTAAATACCCCCACCCACCAATCAAAATGCAACACCAAAAAAGCGCCAAATACAAAGATAATCAAATCAGCTGTGTATCATAATGTCGGGCATGGACCGCAAGCGGCAATGCGTGTCCATGGAAACTCAATAGCATATATCTCGCAACTGCGCATGCGTAAATGACGTAATAGCGCATGCGTGCGCAGTGACGTCATGGCGTCTAAGCTGGTTGTCATGGATACCATAAACAAAAATAGAAGGTCAGCGGAACAACACCGCAATAACAAAGGCAATATCTAACCATCGCGTTCACCCAAAAATAGGCATCAAGACAACACTGCGCATTGCCCTCTATTATATACACATAAAGTCTATCAAAGACATTGCTGTATGCCAACAGGCATATATCTAGTGAATGACGGAACTAAACAACCTGTATACAGGTTGCACATAAATTAAATTGCATATGATCAGTTACTGAAACTAATTTTAAAAACAAAACAGCCATATTTATAGTTAGCCACCAGTATATTAATGCATAAGTAATCTACTTATAAACAATGAGCTAAATATAGCCCCTAATATAGTCCGATCAGGACTTAACTGTAAATTAGATTGAAATATGACATTATAAACATATAGTGGCCACTAGAGAAATAACTAAACATATTTACAAAATTTTGCAGCGTTTATCTAGGGTATGGTAAAAACATCCATAATCAGATGAAAGGA
This sequence comes from Bombina bombina, assembly GCF_027579735.1. Taxonomy (NCBI): domain Eukaryota; kingdom Metazoa; phylum Chordata; class Amphibia; order Anura; family Bombinatoridae; genus Bombina; species Bombina bombina. The sequence continues at coordinate 317,629,675 of NC_069505.1, forward strand.
AACCCACAGTCATTTATAGAAGCAGCTGTAGTCAATGGGCATATTTAAGCCTTTGGGTGCTATAATGTCAAGTAGATAGATCCAACGGGATTCCATTTTTAGCAGAGCCTTGGCTCAATCACCCCCACGTCTACTCTTTGGTACGTGGTCAATTAGAATAGTCCTCAATGTAGAGATAGAATGTCCCGCTTGAGCAAAGTGGCGTGCCACTGGCTGATCCGTGGTGCCCTTATCCAAAGCCAATCGAATGGCTGTCTTATGATTGGCTAACCTCTCTCTGAAGGATGTAATGGTTTTACCCACATAGTATAGCGAGCAGGGACAAATGATCACGTAGATCACATGATCAGAAGTGTACGTGAGCCGATGTCGTATATTGAAGATTTGGTTCGTGTGTGGATGATGGAACCTATTCCCAACGATCATGCCATTGCAAGTAATACAATTTCCACATCTATGACATCCCTTCTTCTTAGGGGGTAACCAAGTTTGACTTTGGTAGCTTGTGATGGGGTCGGTCTTCAGCAAAATGTCACAGAGATTTCGTGCTCTCTTATAGACCAATCTTGGTGGTGGTGTCTCTCCAAACGGTAAAGTGTTATCTGTTGACACAATCGGCCAGTGCTGCTTAATTGCATCTTGTACCTTACATGATGCTGGAGTGTAAGTGGTAATGAAATTCATACATTGTTCAACCGGCTTGAGTGGTTTAGTTAGTAGTGATTGTTGGCTTAGTGCTATTGCTTTATCACCTTGTTCCGTGATCAGCGATTCAGGATAGCCTCTGTCGATAAATTTCTGTGCCATTGCTTCTAGTTGAACCTTCTTGTGGGTCTCCTCTGTGTTATTGCGTACGACGACCCCCTTTACCCACGATCACAGACCCAGACACCATAGGAGGGGGGAGAGGAAACACCAAAAAAACAGGAAATCGAAGAACGAAACAATAGTGTACAATTTGAGTTCACGTATTTTGTCTAAGGATGAGCTTTCACTACTCAATAAGGGTTTATCATTCATTCCTACCCCTAAACCTGATCTATTTGATATCCGTGTAGATGTACACCGTTTTCAGCGCCAGTTAAAACTCAAAGAGTTCTTTAAAAATAGCGCTGGTTATGAACCAAAACCGTTTAAAGCTAAAAGTTCTTTTGAACCAACTATTACACATCCAACAATCAAAACATTTACACGCATGGTCAATACAGATATCAGTATGGATCAATCCAATTTGAGTAATACATGGGATAATCTCACCACAATGGAAAGAAGTGCCTTAAAAACTTTAACTGAAGATAGCACCATTGTGATCAGGCACATTACCACATGTATAGATGTGAAGCTCTCAGACAATTAGAGGATGGTATAACCTACTGTAAGCCAACGTATAATCCTACCACTAAATTTAAAGAACAGGTTGACCAACTCTTGTGTATGTCTCTTGATACAGGTTTCATTGATGAGGACACTTTTGGTTATTTGACGGTTGTAAACCCCATTAGTCCCATTCTGTACCTCTTACCCAAAATACACAAGAGTATGGTTAACCCACCAGGTCTCCAGTCTCTCGCCGAATACATTGACTATTTCTTGCAACCTGTTGTCCAATCAACTGGATCTTACCTGAAGGATTCCTCTGAACTAATACATCTCCTATCACAAATGGAGGACATCCAAATTGATGACATTTTAGTCACATTGGATGTTATAAATCTATATACCATTATCCCACATTCACATGGGAAGGAGATGGTCAGGAGAATCCTATCTGGTAATCCCTCATTATTGTGGCCCACCTGTGGAGTTCTTGTTGTAGCTTTTGGAGCTCTGTTTAGCCAATAATTATTTCCGATTTGAAAATACATTTTATTTGCAAATACTTGGAACGGCCATGGGCTCTAATATGGCCCCGTCCTATGCAAATATCTAAATGTCCATGTATGAACAGGAGAATATTTTCTTGGCTGAACAGGGTTCCATCAGGTTCTTCAAGCGCTACATTGATGATGTCTTTATGCTTTGGAGAGGTGACAAAGAGTCTTTAACCTCATGGTTCAATAACCTTAATGGTCTAAATTCTACTGTACGGTTCAAGATGGACCTTAATGATGATTGTATACATTTTTTGGACCTTGAGATATATAAAAAGGATACACCATCTGGCCTTAGACTCTTTACTAAACTGTATAATAAACCTACAGATAAAAACTCAATCCTCCATTATAATAGTTTCCATTCATCTTTTCAAAAAAAGGGGATAAGCTCATCTCAACTCCTGCGGGTCGTACGCAATAACACCGAGGAGACCCACAGGAAGGTTCAACTAGAAGCAATGGCACAGAAATTTATCGACAGAGGCTATCCTGAATCGCTGATCACGGAACAAGGTGATAAAGCAATAGCACTCAGCCAACAATCACTACTAACTAAACCACTCAAGCCGGTTGAACAACGTATGAATTTCATTACCACTTACACTCCAGCATCACGTAAGGTACAAGATGCAATTAAGCAGCACTGGCCGATTGTGTCAACAGATAACACTTTACCGTTTGGAGAGACACCACCACCAAGATTGGTCTATAAGAGAGCACGAAATCTCTGTGACATTTTGCTGAAGACCGACCCCATCACAAGCTACCAAAGTCAAACTTGGTTACCCCCTAAGAAGAAGGGATATCATAGATGTGGGAATTGCATTACTTGCAATGGCATGATCGTTGGGAATAGGTTCCATCATCCACGCATGAACAAAATCTTCAATATACGACATCGGCTCACGTGCACTTCTGATCATGTGATCTATGTGATCATTTGTCCCTGCTCGCTATACTATGTGGGTAAAACCATTACATCCTTCAGAGAGAGGTTAGCCAATCATAAGACAGCCATTCGATTGGCTTTGCACGCCACTTTGCTCAAGCGGGACATTCTATCTCTACATTGAGGACTATTCTAATTGACCACGTACCAAAGAGTAGACGTGGGGGTGATCGAGCCAAGGCTCTGCTAAAAATGGAATCCCGTTGGATCTATCGATTTGACACTATAGCACCCAAAGGCTTAAATATGT